>NC_143479.1:70576278-70665698 GCF_027475165.1 Benincasa hispida | reverse complement strand
TTTATTTTATTGAGAAAAAAAGAAAGAAGAAAAGGGCATACAAAAAAATAAAGCCCAAAAAAGGGAGATGAACTACAAAAAGGGAGCCCAACAAAATAATATAAAACCTAGAGGATAATTACAAAAATGCTTCATCATGAAAGCTCAAACAGAAACATAGAATCTAAAAAGAGACCATATATCACTAGAAGATCTCTCCACACCCTAAAGATTATATTTCTTTAGTTCCTTATCTTTCATGTTTGGAACATCTCATGTTCTACCCAATGGTCCTCTTCCAAAGACAAGCTCCCTTCTTTTTCACCAGTTTATTGATTCTTAATTTAGAATATCCAATTTCACTTTTGCTCCATGGTTCTTTTTCTTCTCTGTTCAGGTTTTTTTTTAATAGAATCAACTACTTTCATTGAGAAAAAATAAAAGAACACAAGGGCATATATATATATATAAATCAAGCCACAAAAACCCTCAGCGTAAAATGTTTCCAAGAGAATAGTTACAAAAAATCTTCAAAACCAAAGTCCAAAGAGAAACGTGAAACCTCATTGGGGTCTCTTTCCACCAAAACACTCTATTGTTTATCTCCCCCCAAAGATCCCACAAATTTGCACACACCCCAACATCCCAAAGAAATGACATTTCTCTTTGAAAAGCGGATGGAGGAAGAACTCTCTGATCATCAAACAAACATCCCTCTAATGAGCAAGCACAAAATCAAATTCTTGAAAGAAGTCATTCCATACAGATCCTACGAACTGATACTCCCAAAGAAGGTTACCCATGTTTTCCTCCACTTTCCAACAAAGGATGTAACACCAAGAGCCCATTAACAAAGGCATCTTTCTAAGAAGCCTATCCATCGTGTTTACACGCCCAAGCACAACTTGCCAAGAAAATAATTTGACTTTCTTTGGAATCTTAATCCTCCATAACATGTCAAAGACAGCCTAACGGTGGGAGAGGGATCCAATAAATATCTAAAAAAAGACTTACAAGAGAAACCCTCCGAAGGGGAGGGGCTTCACATACGAACGTCCTTTCTCCCAAGCCTAAAGTCAAAACTCTCAATCAAGAAAAGAAGAGAGGCCACCTCCATCATTTTCCTATTGGACAAAGACCGACAGAACCCAAAGGAAAAAGAGACAGAATTTGCCGACCAGACCAAAAACTCTGACATCCGACAATTATTTAAGGAGGATAAATGATATAAATGAGCCTAAAGTCAAAACTCTCAACCGTAGCAAGGCAACATATAGATATAAAACACGATATGAAGATATATTACCCCCTAACTTCAAACCAACTAAAAGGTGGCATCTATCACTATAGAAGTTTTTCTATGGTTTGAGCACCACCAAGAGGAGGTGCAAAACTTGAAAACTTCATTAATCTGTCTCCAAAAGCCAGCTTTGGAGTACGCAAAGCCTATTAGGAGTTAATGGGAAAACAAAATTGTGACATAAGACCTCTGATACCTCGATTTATATAAATATATTGAGGACTGATAAAGAGATTAAAAAAAAAAAAACTGTCAAAGAAAGATGTAATTACCAACCTGAGGAAATGTATATTGTATAGTTGATCCAGCAGGGACAGACACCCTCTGAGACTGAAGATGCTCAACCAAGCAAATGTTACCTTCTATTTCAGTGGTCACTTGAACTTTCACAGAACAGTCTGCAACCCAAGAGCTTTGGTTTTGCATCTCCAGAGTAGCATGCAAGTACACTCTCTTATAATCGTCAAAAAACGTTGATACCAAGTGAGGATCAATAATCTTCACTGGCTGTTCAAAAAAGTAAGCATCAACATGAGACTTTTGAACTTTAGAAACAATCAGAAATGTTTTTCATAAAAGAGAAGATCAACAATGGCATATTAATGAGATGAATGGTCAACCAAAGCATACCACGTGGTAAGAGCATTCGGTGAAATTCTCAGGAGAAATGGAATGGAACAAATCTAATAGGTCTTTGAACAATATTGTGTGTCAATTTGACCATTGTACTATAAAAAGTTAAGTTTCTAATAAGTCCCTAGATATTTTTTTATTCTGTGTCTAGTATGTCCAGATTGTTAACTCCATCGGTCTAATATATATGTGTCCGTGTCATGATAAATGCTGCAGTGAGCTCATTTTGAGCAGTTAAAGCATTTGGTAATGTAAGTATAAACGTATCAATAAATATCAAGACCTATTAGACACGAAATTGAAAGCTTAAGGACCTATCAAAAGTTGAAGTGCACGAAGTAGACTAATACAACCTTGAATGTTTACCCCTGTTAGAAACTTTAGCAATAAGTTGGGTTTTCAAATGAATTTAGGATTTGTTAAATGATTAATGAAAAATTAATGGTGAGGGTTGAAACAGTTTTTTATGGAAGGTGTAGGGACTCAAACAGAAAAATTAAAAGTTGAAGGGCTGAAACAAAACATTTGAACAATTTAAGACCAAAATAGAATAAGTATGAAAGTTAAGATACTAAAATAAGATTATAACCAAAATATTTTTGTGGTAAACAATGTTTTTACAAATTGGATAAGAGGCGTACTTCAAATGAAACTCACCCCATATGCCAGTGTTTCGATCCCTATAGCAACATAAATACAAAAATGCATTATATACGCAGAATTTTGCAGGTATTAGCAGTTGTAGTCCTACCAATAAATGAGTATTTGTACGATATAAGTTTCAACTTATTTCTAGTCTGAAGTACAGCGGCCAGATATTGCATTTAAAAGTAAAACAATGGAAATTGGAAATGTTAGTCATACATGAATCTGAATTGACCATACAAGCAAAATATAAATGTAAGTAAGCCATTAAAGTCATAAATTTTGTGTCAGTTTAAAATGGAATTAACTTGTTCATTTTGTTACCATACTATACACAGCTTTCATCTTTTTACTAAAGTCAGATAAGTGTTTACCATTTTTTTTTATTCGTTACACACATCTCAATTAATCTCATGAGACATGAATATACTATTTTCTAATCTCATGGACCAGCTAATTTATTGCCTTTCACTCTTTTTGGTGTCTCGATTCTTGAGCTATAGTCTCCCTTCATTTTCATTAAATGAAAAGTTCTATATCTTGTTAGAAGGAGGGGAAAAAAAGGCAGATGGTAAATTAGAATCTAATGACAAGCTTTATATATTCATGATCGTAAAAGAGTGAAGGAAAAGAAAAGAGGGGGGAGGGGGGGGGGGGGGGGGGGGGGGGGGGGGGGGGGTGGTGGTGTGGGGTGGGGAAGAGTTCCTGGTTTCTGCTTGCGAGAGAGATACTTGACCCCAAATATTACCCAAGATATCCTACATCTTAAACTTAGAATAGATCCTATGAAGGTAAGGTCGTCACATATATCTTACATCTATTACCTACTCATTTTCCAAACTTCTCCAATGCATTTTCCCCTTTACCCAACATGCAAAAACCCAAACAGTAAGATTCCAGAGGAAAATTAATGCACCTACGATCAAATATTTGAGGGAAAAACTTTTGTTTATCATTTTTTAAAAGACCATCTATTCATTCGTTTAATGCCCTCTCCTAACTCCAAGAACATGCTAAACTGAATCTGATAATTCAATGCTTCTCTGGTTTGAATACTTGAATGTCTATATCCATATTCTTACAGGGATCTATTTTCAACAAACCACATTATCTATCTGGCCGTCAGTACATAGATCTAAGACATTTGTATAGAATAGTAATTTTGTTGATTGCATATCTAATAGTAAATAGAATGATGCACAGAATTCTTTCAGAACTTTTATTGAAAAAAATAGTCTGATTATTGGCAGAAAGTAGCACCAAACGTAGGTATTACGTGAAATATAATCAGTGAAGAGATAAAGGAACGATTGTACATTTAATTTCATAAACACGAGTTAGTCACCTTATAGGAGTCATCCAATCCCATCCCTCTACATATTGTGCAGCGACATCTTTTCCAATCTAACATGAGATATAAAATATCAGGCAGCGACATCTTTTCCAATCTAATGACTAAATTCTTAGGATGTCCCCTACATATGTGCAGAAGACTTTGATGCACCTTGAGAAAAAATCAGTCCTAGAAGGAGGAAGAACTACATACCTCATGATCACCACCCTGACCTCCCTTGTCTGGAATTCTGCCAGGATGATCTGGAGGGTGAACTAGAACAGCTAGTAAATTTGTGCCATCAGGATGCAAAACTTCAGAGACATCAAGAGAATGCCTTCTAAACATCCCTTTTGGCAGGATCTTTTTGTGACCATTTATGTACACTTCAGCAGAGTAATTTATAGCACGAAAATTCAGGTCCAGGTGCTGAGATTCTAACTGCAAGTTATGAATTGGTTCAAGAAGCAGAATTGACGGGAAAGCTTATATGTTGCATGGTCAAGTAGCTATTTTTCAACAACTTATGCACTAATGTGAATTATTCATATGGCTAATAGCCTTCATAACCCACACATAACAATGCAATTACTACGGCCGCAATCTTTAATTATATTAACTGTAAAGGTCACCAATTCCAGTACCCATAATTTCTTCGTTTAAGAAAATCCCTTCATTGAAGAAGAAAAGAGTATACAGGGCAAAGGCCTCAAAAACAATATCTTACCAGCTTACATTGAAAAGTCGTGAAGAACCAGAAAGTGTAGTACTCTCTCCCAGAATCAGCAATATCAATTATCGTTTCATTTGCTAATCCATAGAACGGATCAGGAACAACTTTATTCTTCACCAAAGTCCCCAATACACTGCCAAACGTGAATTAATCAATATTGTAATTTGTAATCAATTCTATTAACTTAATTCCATATAAAATTAATGAACCCCCTCACAAGTCAGAACTGAAAGTCTCAGGAAACAATTAAGAAATTCCTATTTTCCCTATTTGGGGTTAAAACTCCTAGTCTAACCGAGGTCTACGAGGCGTTGACACCAGTCAAAAAGGACTGATTATAGTTTAATTCTAAGCCTATGGCTCTGTTTGAGTCCAAAACAGAACCACAGCAGCCATGGGGGCGGGAAATCAATTTCGAAACAAATTACTAGAAATGAGAGTAAAGGGAGAGGGGGAGAGGGAATTACGTCCCAGGTACTGCGGCCTCCATCCATGGCGAAGAAGGGCCGATCGAGGGAGGGTGAGTGGTAGTAAGCTGAGTCCCACTGAGCTGGACCTCCGTCGACCTCGCCGCAAGCCAACCGGAATTGAGCTTCACCTTGTTCCCGATTTCCGCCATTGTCAAGGGAGCAGAGAAATTGAAAGAAAAAACGAAGATGATGAATCAAGAAAACGGAAATGGCGAAGGGGATAGTTGGAAACTTGTAAATGGCAATTGGGATTACTGAAAAAGAGGAATTTAACTCTCTCAGCTTCGATGCTTGAGCCTGACATTGTTAGAGAAGGGTGCAATGAAAGTCACGCTATGAAATGATTAAAGGAACTTCAATATTAATATTGTGGTTTTCAAAAGAAATATTGTTCTTTTGAAATTTATTAGAAAAATATTATTGTTTTGGGAGTTCGAGGCTAGAAGCCGAGGGTTAAGGATTCGATTAATGTAGATGTCGAACGTTGAGAACTCGACAAATAAAGAAAAACTTGGAAACAATATATATATTAGGGTTGTCGAGGGTTGAAGTTTCGATTATATTGGTCGAATTTTGAACCCTCGAGTTATTAAAAAAAACAACAATATTTTTACAAATAGTTTGAAAACAACAATATTTTCCTAAATAGTTTCTAAAAGGACAATATTCTTTTAATTTTCCCAATGATGAACTATATTTCAGTTTTTTTTCTTTTTTTTTTCTAATATTTTTTAGTCTAGTCGAATTGGTATTTTTTAAAAGTTGGTAGAGTTGAGTTGATATTTTTATCTTCTAATATTTTCAATCACTCCACAGTCCACCCATTTGTCACTCTCAGCAACTATTGTTGTCACAATTCAATGACAACTCTGGTGACTGATTCCGGCAACCAATTTCGGCCTCCAACAACCACTTTCGATAAACAACTCCGATGATCCAACTCCAACAACTATCTTTGTGTCACCAACTCCGATGAGCAATTTCAGGCTCCAACAACAATCTCTGACGACAAACTCCAATGATTAACTCCGACAACAATCTTAGTAGACTCCGATAACTATCTCCGACTACAAACTCTGACAAAAATCGCCTTCAATGATCACGATGACCACTTTCGAGCATGAACTCCAACGACCAACTCGGGACTTCGACAACCACCTCTGACGACAAAACTTCTACAGCCAATTTTAATACCACCTTCATGCGACCAACTTCGGGCTCCGACTATAAACTCTGGTGAAAATCATATCTGATGATTAACTTCGACGACAACTTTTGCGCGACCAACTCTAGGCTCCCAAAACCACCTCTGACGACAAAATTCGCGACCAACTCTAATACTACCTTCATGCGATCAACTTCATGCTCCAACAACCACCTTCGACTATAAACTCTAGTGAAAATCATTTTCGATAATCAACTTCGACATCCACTTCCGACTATTATAAGACCTATGATTGCTAAAGTATTGGTGGAAGGAAAAATGATGGGGTTATGCACGCAATCATGTGTGGTACATGCTTAAGCTATGCGTTTATGCCCATGCGTCGGAGGTCATGCGTTGGAATGAAAATATGTTAGTCTATGCAATGACCATGCGTTCCTTATCACAAGTTTTCTTGCTTTCTCACCAAGTATAACGAGAACGAGTGTTTCTTGAGTAATCCAAGGTCGAACTTAGGGACTTGTCACTCAATAATGCTTGTGAAGCAATGCGTTTGAGGCGATGAATAAAAGTAAAAAGAAGAAGTTTAATGGATTTACACACTACTCCTACTCCTAACTAAACAAATTGAGCAATAGAAGATTTGCGATGAGAATAGGTAGATACACAACAACTATTAACGCATAGTAATGTTTATTATCTTAAATTGCTCGAGTAATCCCAGCTCGTCACACTAGCGCATCGCACACCTCTCAGTGGTCAGCCGCATGACTTTATCTCTATAGTGCATGGTTGCGTCGAGCATAAGATTGTGCCTATCTCTAGGAACAATGCATACTTTGCTTTAGTGCGTTCCATCTCTTACCTTCTCAAGCAGTTAGATGTGGCTAAGTAACTTATAGACATTCATTGCAACAACCCATAGACAAGCGTTGCTACAGCCTTTCACCAAGCAAAGAGGATTAACTCACTATACTCGCACAACGCACACTTCTCGGTGCGTTGCTACATGCATCCTATCTCTAGGCTACACGATTAAGTATACAATCGCCTTTGATAAATAAATGATGAAGGTAAACGATGATAAAGATAAAGATGATGAAGAAGATGGCATTGAAGAAATCAAGATATGCATTGATTACAAAATGTCTTAATATCTTAAGCTAAAATGTAATATAATATAAAGGTTAGAGGAGAAATGAAAGACTCTGCGTCAGGCTGCTGCTGGTGCCATGAATGAATGGTGGAGATGTCTCTCTCGAGCTCTATCTCCAGCGAAAGCTCCAGTCATCACTCGGTCTGGTTTATGAAGATGAAGAATTCTCACTGAAAATATCGCTTATGCTCTCATATGTGATCGCAAACCTCTACCTTGAGGCAGAAGTTTGGATATCTCGAAATGAAGGTCCAAAGGGCTATTTATAGAGTTTAAACGCTGACAGCTATCATGATTGCGTTATGTCTCACTACAGCCTCTGTCGCGGTATGGGCAATGTCACATCATCTTATCTTGTTGATACTCCCAATGTATGTGTCCGAGCCTGATTCAACTGAAGTATCAATGCATTCTACCCATCTTGCGATCACTCTTCTATTATGGTCATCACTCCGTGGCTGCAATCTCTAAGTGATTACCGCATTCGCTTGATCACCGCAACTTCCATAGGATGGACGCATTCGATCATCGCAACTTTTATGCGATGGACGCATGCGATCATCGCAAGCGTTCGTCTATGCGATAACGGCTTTCAGCACATGCATTTATCTTTGCAGTCACCTAGCTTCAGCGCTTGCATTTGATTGCGATTACTTATTTTCAACGCTTGCGTTTGATTCCTACGATAGCTACAAAAATAGATACTTTGGTACGGAGTAACGCATAATATTGGGATCAGTGAGGATTTAGGTGCTAACCGACACAAAACTCAATTTTTCACAAATTCAAAGTATTATCACCGCATTTTCTACTTATTAGCCCATAATTCTAAATAAAAGGCTTATAATAACTGGCATTTCTGCCAGTTATCACACCCCCAAACTTAGAATCATGCTTGTCCTCAAACATGCGCTATACTCAAGAAATTCTTACCTCTTCTTCCGGCGTTCCTTTGCGATGACAATTTCTCTCAGAATATAATTAACTCGTACCTTTAACCATGACCATAATGCTCTTCTCTACTTTGGTTGTTTGTTCAAAGAGATCTTTTCTAAGTTGAAATTTGGCAAGCCTTTACTCAAATTTTTTTTATTCATTCTCCACAACTTTGCGTTCAGCTCTTGAGAATGCATTCATTCAAAACAATTCATGACTATGCGATTACTTATTCGAATGCAGCGTTAAACTTGGTTACGCTCTTCGTTTTGGCTTACCCCCACGTGTTTCATGCGAGCATCCAACCTTGGTTGTGTTCCATATTCAACTCAACTCATGTCTTGCTTAATTTGGCTTGCGCCCGACAGAGGAGTTGCACTTATGCGTTGATCCTAACGACTTAACTTCGTTTTGGCTTGCTCCCACGGGTGTCATGCGGACATCCAACTATGGGTAAGTGCCTTTCACAACTTAAATCTTATCAACATGGGTTTCCCCATTGCATTGACAGCGAAGTTATTATTCCGATTTTTTTTTATAGGAATGACCGCAATGTAACGAACATAACTCTCCAAGACCGCTGCCACCTCCAAACTTAGAGGTTGGCAGCGTTCTCACCACAAGCTAAATGCAAACTCACAGGAATGCGGTAACAAACGTTTGAACAAAGGTTTGCGCGTAATAAAACTTAGACTTTCAAAGTTTGAAGAAGCTATTAAAAATAAGGAGAGACTTGCGATGCTTAGTTAGTGGATGTGGTGAATTATTTGTGCCATCATAGATGCATCGCAAAGGACCATAATCAAACAAGGAGAATTTCAAAAGGATGATGCATAAAGGATTACAAGAAAAGAACCTTAAGTAGAATAAGGCATGCGACAACGCGTTAGAATTCATGCGATCGAAGCCTTGCATTGAAGGATGTGGAGGATTCTTCCATTGTAACTGCGCACCGAGGAGAGTTATTATCGTACCTACAAGGAGAAAATGCACCACAACCAAGGAAGCAGCCGCATATCCAAAATAATAAATGAAAAAAATAAACTAAACTATGAAAGCAAGGTAAAGATAGAGTAGAAGACTTCCTTGGAAAAATTGGAGTGTTGTCAAAGCAAGAAGCCTTCCATGCAAGAGACTAATCTCAACTGCTTAAGTCAAGACTCGTTGTCCTGACCATTGGAGCTTCCAGCAATTGTTGGACGCATGATGGTTGACATGCACCTAAGATTACTTCCAACTCATGCGACAGATAGCCTTTTTATCTCGGGGTCAATATTGACTTGCGATGCATCGCCTATACTTCAAATATTGTTTGCAGCTTAGTCGCACAAGCTACAATACGCCCAAGACTAAAATGGTGCCTGCGAAAACACAAAACTTAACAAACCATTAGCTACCAAGTCTTCGACAACGGCATCAAAAACTTGGTGGGAGGAAAAATGATGGGGTTATGCATGCAATCATGTGTGGTACATGCTTAAGCTATGCGTTTATGCCCATGCGTCGGAAGTCATGCGTTGGAATGAAAATACATTAGTCTAATATGCAATGACCATGTGTTCCTTATCACAAGTTTTCTTGCTTTCTCGCCAAGAATAACGAGAATGCAAGTTTCTCGGGTAATCCAAGGTCAAACTCAGGGACTTGTCACTCAATAATGCTTGTGAAACAATGCATTTGAGGCGATGAATAAAAGTAAAAAGAAGAAGTGTAATGGATTTACACACTACTCCTACTCCTAACTAAATAGATTGAGCAATAGAAGACTTGCGATGAGAATAGGTAGATACACAACAACTATTAACACATAGTAATGTTTATTATCTTAAATTGCTCGAGTAATCTCAGCTTTTTTTTAGGGGGGAGGGGGGCATTTCGAGAAATGATGGGGTTATGCACGCAATTATGTGTGGTACATGCTTAAGCTATGCATTTATGCACATGCATCGGAGGTCATGCATTGGAATGAAATACGTTAGTCTAGTATGCAATGACCATGCGTTCCTTATCACAAGTTTTCTTGTTTTCTCGCCAAATATAACGAGAACGCAAGTTTCTCGAGTAATCCGAGGTCGAACTCAGGGACTTGTCACTCAATAATGCTTGTGAAGAAATGTGTTTGAGGCGATGAATAAAAGTAAAAAGAAGAAGTGTAATGGATTTACACACTACTCCTACTCCTAACTAAATAGATTGAGCAATAGAAGACTTGCGATGAGAATAGGTAGATACACAACAACTATTAACACATAGTAATGTTTATTATCTTAAATTGCTCGAGTAATCTCAGCTTTTTTTTAGGGGGGAGGGGGGCATTTCGAGAAATGATGGGGTTATGCACGCAATTATGTGTGGTACATGCTTAAGCTATGCATTTATGCACATGCATCGGAGGTCATGCATTGGAATGAAATACGTTAGTCTAGTATGCAATGACCATGCGTTCCTTATCACAAGTTTTCTTGTTTTCTCGCCAAATATAACGAGAACGCAAGTTTCTCGAGTAATCCGAGGTCGAACTCAGGGACTTGTCACTCAATAATGCTTGTGAAGAAATGTGTTTGAGGCGATGAATAAAAGTAAAAAGAAGAAGTGTAATGGATTTACACACTACTCCTACTCCTAACTAAATAGATTGAGCAATAGAAGACTTGCGATGAGAATAGGTAGATACACAACAACTATTAACACATAGTAATGTTTATTATCTTAAATTGCTCGAGTAATCTCAGCTTTTTTTTAGGGGGGAGGGGGGCATTTCAAGAAATGATGGGGTTATGCACGCAATTATGTGTGGTACATGCTTAAGCTATGCATTTATGCACATGCATCGGAGGTCATGCATTGGAATGAAATACGTTAGTCTAGTATGCAATGACCATGCGTTCCTTATCACAAGTTTTCTTGTTTTCTCGCCAAATATAACGAGAACGCAAGTTTCTCGAGTAATCCGAGGTCGAACTCAGGGACTTGTCACTCAATAATGCTTGTGAAGAAATGCGTTTGAGGCGATGAATAAAAGTAAAAAGAAGAAGTTTAATGGATTTACACATTACTTTTATTCCTAACTAAACAAATTGAGCAATAGAATACTTGCGATGAGAATAGGTAGATACACAACAACTATTAACGCATAGTAATATCTATTATCTTAAAAATCTCGAGCAATCCCAACTCGTCACACTAACGTATCACACACCTCTCGGTGGTCAGCCGCATGATTATATCTCTATAGTACATGGTTGCGTCGAGCATAAGATTGCGCCCATCTCTAGGAACAATGCATACTTTACTTTAGTGCATTCCATCTCTTACCTTCTTAGGCAGTTAGACGCGGTTAAGTAACTTATAGACAAGCATTGCAACAACCCATAGACAAGCATTGCTACAACCTTTCACCAAGCAAATAGGATTAACTCACTATACTCGCACAATGCACACCTCTCGGTGGGTTGCTACATGCGCTCTATCTCTAGGCTACACGATTAAGTATGCGATCGCCTTTGATAAATAAACGATGAAGGTAAATGACGATAAAGATAAAGATGATGAAGAAGATGGCATTTAAGGAAGCAAGATAGGCATTACAAAACGTCTTAATATCTTAAGCTAAAATGTAATACAATACAGAGGTTAGAGGAGAAATGAAAAACTCTGCGTCAAGGCTGCTTGTGGTGCCATGGATGAATGGTGGAGATGTCTCTGTCGAGCTCTATCTCCGGTGAAAGCTTCGGTCGTCACTCGGTCTGGTTTGTGGAGATGAAGAATTCTCACTGAAAATCTCGCTCATGCTCTCATCTATGATCACAAACCTCTGTCTTGAGGCAGAAGTTCGGATATCTTGAAATCAAGGTCCAAATAGCTATTTATAGAGTATAAACGCCGATAGCTATCATGATTGCGTTATGTCTCACTACAGCCTCTGTCGCGGTATGGGCAATGTCACATCATCTTATCTTGTTGATATTCCCAACGTATGTGTCCGAGCCTGATTCAACTGAAGTATCAATGCATTCTACCCATCTTGCGATCGCTCTTCTATTATGGTCATCACTCTGTGGCTGCAATCTCCAAGTGATTACCGCATTCGCTTGATCACCGCAACTTCCATGCGATGGACGTATTCGATCACCACAACTTTCATGCGATGGACGCATGCAATCACCTCAAGCGATCGTCTATGCGATAATGGCTTTCAACACATGCGTTTATCTTTGCGGTCACTTGGCTTCAGTGCATAAGTTTGATTGCGATTACTTATTTTCAATGCATGCGTTTGATTCCTGTGATAGTTATAAAAATAGACACTTCGGCACGGAATAACGCATAATATTGGGGTCAATGAGGATTTAGGTGCTAATCGACGTAAAACTCAATTTTTCACAAATTCTAAGTATTATCATTGGATTTTCTACTTATTAGCCCTCATAATTCTAAATAAAAGGCTTATAATAACTGACATTTCTGCCAGTTATCAAGTATGTTATAGGGTTGTTGATTATACAAATAATAGTAATTTGTCTACAATAAGTGTAATATTTATACGTAAAATTTTGTAAAATATATTTTTATTTAATTGAATTCACATAGAATATTTAGATGAAAAGTATGTATGTAGTTGACAAGTATGTAATATATAACAAAAAAAATCATAAGATGAAATTTTTTTTCCTAGAACATTTTCTAGCAAGAATTAGTGAAAAATAGAGAGTTGTTTCATGATGATCTTCCAAATTTGAAGAAATTGAAAGTGAAATTGTTGAAAAAATGTGGTAACATTTCATTACATGATAGAGGAGATTCAATTAAAAATAAAATATCATGAGAGAATAAAAATACAAAGTAACAATAGAAAGAAAGAAGAAAACGAAGATGATGATAATGAAATTCATGCAGAAAAATTAAGAATCTCTAGTGGAGAAATTAGGAAAAATTAAGAAAATATCATGTATAAAGTATAATTGTTTCAACATGTTTACTAGGACTCAAAAGATAGTGAACTACACCCAAGTAGAGCAAAGCTATAGGAAACTCTAGCAGAGGCCCATAACGATATTGAGGTGCAAATTGCTTGTTTGACTTCGATGTAGGGAAAAAAATTAATCGAATTGTTAGTAACTGGTTCCTTCCAAATAAAGAAACATATGATTGTTTCAAATTAAACTTTTAAATTGTTAAAAGTGAATCAAGCCATATCTTTTATTAAAATTACATTTGAAAATTTTCCATACATTCAATTCTTAAATGTGTAAAAACTTTTTCAAATATCGTATTAATAAAATGGACGATTAGATTTTTATTCATAAAGATATTTACTTTGCTATTTGGAAGGATTTTTACCCTAAAAAGATTAAAATTTTCTTTTAAACAAAATTCTAAATACCAACCAAGCTTGAAGTTGAACCAAACTAAATTCTAAATGAAATGAAATGGTTTATATGAACGAAATCTAAAGTCTCATTTGATATCCATTTATATTTTAGTTTTTGATTTCGGATTTTTAGTTTTGTAGAAACAAAAACCATACATATTTGGTTACAAAAACGTGTTTTGTTTTTAAAAATAAAAAACAAAAAAAATTGAAGACAAAAAAACATGTTTTATAATTTGTTTTGGTTTTACTTTTTTAATAAAATAAAATCAAACTATTTTTACAAGTATTTTCTATCTAATATTATTAATCATAAAATTATATTCGTGTTTTAATTTTTTTTATATAATATGCAGGGTTGGGGACATTTTTATTTATATTTTGATAAAGTAATATTAATATTTTAAATGAATTAATTAATCACAAAGAAAATATCTTTCTATAAAATGTAAAATGAAGAAAAATTACAAAAATAAATATATAGATAAAATATAATAAAATAATTTAAATTTTGTAAGAGCAAATTACAAGAGAACGGGAAAACGACGAAAATAATTAATTTGGACCCAACAAAAAAACACTCTCATGAAGAGTTGTGTCTTCCTAATTTTTTTAAATGAAAAAGTATATACTTTTTTTTTTTTTCATATTTTACAAAAATTTTAATTTTGAACTTTTAAATTGTTAAAAAAAAACTTTAAGATATATTTTTCTCTAAATGAAAAATGAGACATGATATGAAAATGAAGAGAAAACAATATATATATTTGACATTATTTACCATCCAATTTCACATATTAAAAAAATTAAAAATTGTTATAAAATTGAGGAGTACAATAGGAATACAGATATGGAAAATAATATAGTATAGTATTATTTTTATATAATAATAAATAAATAAATAAAACTAAAATTATAAAATTGAACATGGGAAATTTTAATAGAATTTGGTGTGGATTTCTCAGCAATTGATATATCATTTTAAAATCCACCAAAGACCACTATTTATAGGTAAAGTGGCAAGTAGGATGAACTTACATGGACATCAAACATGTATTACTACAAGACATATGGACTGTTGGGGTTGATGCCCTAAATCTCGTAGGGTCCTATAGTTTGTAAATATTGTATGAACAAACTCTTATGTGATTAATAATATATGATATTTTATTCACTTAGTCTATAAAATACGTGATATTTTAGTTGCATTAACCACAAACCAATAAACTAACATCCAAGGTTATCATTCGTTGTAACTTAAACATGTATGTGGAGACATACAGGTGGATCATGTTTAAGTGATAACCTAAATCGTCCGTAGTAGATGTATAAGGTTGAGTACCTTACCCTGGTAACACTATGAGTATGACTCGCTTTATAGGTGTTACAATTGTTGTAAAGTGCTACAAATGATCTGATCCTAATCATTCATGTATTAGACATGCGAGCGCGGATATTCTATACAAAGGAGTTTGTATAAGATCGGACCACGAAATGTTTAGTCTCATTATATAACACCCATCATAATAGAGACTTACATTTCACTAGGATGGCCATAGGCAATAAGACCTAAATCCCGCATGAGTTGTGAACTCCTGGCTATGAAGGCAGTCCTTTGATTTGTATGGATGAGAGTGGCCAGATCGTCGACTCAACAAGCCTACCATTTTGGGAATTTGTCTGACTGGGGAGCTAGGAACTGAAGGAACTCGTTTTACAGAGATCCTTGAGCAGAAGTGGATTGTCCAAATTCTATTTTGATTGAAAAACTAAATTTACAATAAATATACAACATATGCATTCTATATATAAATAACAACATGCTTGAAAGAAGAAAAGAATTCAAGAGATGATACCTTTGAAGAACCTTTCTTCTTGTTAAATTCCTCGAACGGTCACAAACTCGAACACAACAACCTTTGAAAACTTTCTTCAAGAACTTCACGAACCAAAACCAAGAAGACACTACCACAGGGAGCCTTCCGTATTCTCAGGCTGGGAACCCAAGAGTGGTGGGCTCTGACTATTTTGGTTAGGAGGGTTTTTTTTTTTAGTTTAAAGGAGGAAGATGATTGAAGAAGAACAAGAACATTTTTGTTCACTCTATCGTATTGAAAAAACTTCAATCGTGTAACTAGTGTCTGGAAGAAAAGAAAAAACAATTTCTTTTTTTCCTTTTTCCATAAAACCAATTAACCACCCACTAAAATGGTTGGAGAGAAATTTTTCAAAATAATAAAACTAATATAAATAAATATGATAACTAACTTATCATATCTTATTTATATTAAACTATATGTTATATCAAATATAACACATAACCTATAGTTTTAATGTCGTATCATATACAATATAAACTATAGTTTCTTTTCTCTATTTTATGATATTTAATATAAATCATATTTATATTGAATTTAACAACTATGAATCACATTCATAGAAAATATATTTGAATCTCATTCAAATATTTATTTTCTCCAAATAAACTATAATGTTGCAAATACATTATAACAATTATATCATTTATAATTGAATCAAAATTCCCTCTTATTAATTTGAACAATTCAAATTAACCAAAAAACTGATTCTCAACTAAATCCTTTTGAGCTACCAAGGGGACCTTATGGACCTATAGCTTAAAGCTTTAACGGTACGTGAATAATTAATTGAACTCTTTAATTACATTATTCATCATTAGTTAACTATCGAACACTTCACTGAAAAGCGAAAACTGCACTCTTCGCACTACAGATATATTTCTACGTCCATTGGATATAACCAATCAACAGTATAATGACCCTTCACAAATTGTTCGTAAGTACAACTGGACCAAATTACCGTTCTGCCTTTATAGTTACATCTAACTCCTTAAGTACTACCGATCCCTCTAATGAACAATAGATCATAGTTCTACTATGATTAAACCCCTCTCGGGCCAAGAGAGGGTGTGGTGACACATTATTCAAGACCCAGAATCAGTTCTTAAGAGAGTAATTTATCTATTTACCCCTGCTTCAGAGAAGGAGTGAGTTCCATCTTGTGTAGCTGTATTCTTAACTCCTCAATCAGATGAATGCCCAAAATGGTAGGCTTATTGAGTCGGTAATCTAGCCATTCTCACCCGTACAAATCAAAGGACTGCCCTCATAGGCAAGAGTTCACAACTCACTCAGGATTAAGGTCATGTTACCTATGGTCATCCTAGTGAAATGAAAGTTTCTATTATGAATGGTGTTATATAATGAGACTGGTCCGGTCTTATACAAACTCCTTTGTATAGAAAATCCCCGCTCGCATGTCTAATACATGAATGATTAAGATCAGATCATTTGTAGCACTTTACAATAATTGTAACATCTACAAAGCGGGTCATACTCATAATGTCACCAGGATAAAGTACCCAGCCTTATCCATATACTACAGACCATTTAGGTATCACTTAAACATGATCCACCTATATGTCTCCACATACATGTTTAAGTTACAACAATAACCTTGGATGTTAATTTATTGGTTTGTGGTTAATGCAACTAAAGTATCATATATTTTATAGACAAAGTGAATAAAAATATCATATATTATTAATCACATAAGAGTTTTTTTCATACAATTACAAACTATAGGACCTTATGAGATTTAGGGCATTAACCACAATAGGAACACAACTACACAAGATGGAATTCACTCCTTCCCTGAAGCAGGGATAAGTAGATAAATTGCTCCTTTAAGGGTTGATTCCGAGTCTTGAACAATGTGGTGCCACACCCTTCGAGAGGGGTTTAGTCATAGTAGGACTATGATCTATTATTCATTAAAGGGATCAATGATACTTAAGGAGTTAGATGTAACTATAGGGGCAAAACAGTAATTTGGCCCAACTATACTTACGAGCAATTTGTGAAGGGTCATCGTACTATTGGTTGGTTATATCTAATGGATATAGAAATATATCTGTAGTGCGAAGAGTGTAGCTGTCGGTATTTAGTGGAGTACCCGACAGTTAACGGATGGTGAATAATATAATTAAAAAGTTTAATTAATTATTCATGTATTGTTGAAGCTTCAAATTACAGGTCCATAAGGTCCCCTTGGTAGCTCAAAAGGATTTAGTTGAGAATTAGTTTTTTGGGTTAATTTGAATTGTTCAATTAATAAGAGTGATTTAATTATATATAATATAATTAAATTGTTTCAATTATATACGATATAATAGTCATAATGTATTTGATACCTTATAGTTTAATGGGAGGAAATAAATATTTGAATGAGATTTAAATATATTTTCTATGAATGTGATTCATAGTTGTTAAAGTTAATATAAATATGATTTATATTAAACGCCATAAAATAGAGAAAAGAAACTACAATTTAATATGAGGCAATGGATAAGAGGATTCGGATAGACTTCAACATAGCAACAGGCGAGAAATTCTCTTCATAGTTGACTCCCTCTACCTGGGTATAACCTTTTGCCACTAGTCTAGCCTTGAAGATTTGCACCTTTCCATCAGTGCCCCTTTTTCTCTTGTAGATTCATTTACAATCTATAGGTTTAACCCCATCAAGTTGATCTACAAGATCTCAAATTGAATTGAAGTACATAGACTCCATTTCGAGATCCATGGTTTTGATCCATTCATCTCTGTCAACATCCTCCATTGCCTTCTTGTAAGACAATGGCTCCTCAACCTCGCCATCGGCTACCATAGCTAGAATTTCAGTTAAACCCATATAGCGAATAGGTGGGTTCGCAACCTCTCCTTCACTACGTCGAGGTTCCCTCAACACTTAAGGTGGATTTGACCTACTAGATGAACCTACATCAACAACTCTTGTTGAGGTAATAGGCTCTTCAACAACTCTTGTTGAAGATTCAGTAGTTTCTTTGGAAAGCTCATTCAACACGATTTTGCTTCTAGGTCTGTGCTCTCTTATATGATCCTCTTCAAGAAAAGTAGCATTTGTCGATACACACACTTTATTTTCTTTAGGATCATAGAAATAACCCCATCTCATTCCCTTGGGGTAGCCTATAAATAGGCATAACCTTGAACATGGTTCCAATTTCTTAGGATTAGCTTCAAACACATGTGTTGGACAACCCCAGATACGAAAATGACATAAACTAGCTTTAAGACCATTCCATAACTCCAAAGGTGTTCTGGCAATACTCTTGGAGGGAACACAGTTTAGGATATAAGCTGCAGTCTCTACTACAAAATTCCAAAACGAGTCAGGTAAGGAAGCGTACTCATCATCGACCGAACCTTATCAAACAGGGTTCGATTTCTCCTCTTTGATTCTGAGGTGTACCAGATGCTGGGAAACTATTCCATATTCTATCATATAGTTCTGGAATTCAGAATCCAAAAACTCTCCACCTCGATCAGATCAAAGTGTTTTAATCATTCTATTTAATACATTTTCAACTTCAGCCTTGAAACTCTTTGAACTTTTCAAAGGACTTAGACTTATGTTGCATTAAATAAACGTACCCATACCTAAAATAATCATCAGTAAAAGTGATGAAATATTCATAACCTCCCTTTGCTCGTACATTCATCGAACCACAAAAGTCTGAATGCACTAGCTCTAGAGGTTCTTTAGCCCTATAACCTTTTTCAGTAAAAGGTCTTTTAGTCATTTTGCCTTCAAGGCATGACTCACACACAGGTAAATAATTTTCTTCTAACTTGCTTAGAAGTCCATTCTTCACCAACCTCTCAATCCTATTGAGATTAATGTGCTCACATAGGTGCCAAAGTTGGGGGTTTTCTTTAGGAGAAATTTTAATCATTTATTTTGAGTTATGACCGTTTTAAACATCTTTATGTTATGGAGGGTATTTGTTGCTAACGGCCTTAGCATATAAAAATTACTTTCCAGTTGAGCTGAACATATATCAACACCATTTTTTGAAAGAAACACTTTATTAACAGAAAATGAATTTGATAATTACACTCAAGCAAGGACTTTACAGAAATTAAGTTCTTTAACTCAGGAACTACATATACATCATTTAGAATGATAAACATATTCTGTAAAGTCAACTAAATACCTCCCACTGCCAGAGATGAGACGACGTGCCTAGTTCCGACTCGCATCGTCATCTCACTAGGACCAAGATGCCGTTAAAAACTAATTCCCTGAAATGAAGAACAAACATGGTTAGTGGCCCCAGACAAAATCATCATTCTCCACTAAAAAAGTTTCCAAAACTAGTAAATCACATTTTCCATGTTTGGCATTTCTTCTTCTCAGCCAAATATCTTGGGCAGTTTTGCATCTAATGCTCGTCTTGGTTGCAATGGAAACACTTTCCTTTGTCAACTCTCACTGATTGCCTACCTCTTGGAGCAACAGGTTGTAGGTTAGCAGGTGCCTTCCCCGTACCACCCTTTTTCTTCTTCCACTTTCTGATGTCGTAAGAAGAAGGTGCAGACTTAATTCTAGAGGTTGAACCTTTGTGGAACTTTTTGGAAGATGAAGCAACATTTGCCTCATCAACCTTATTCTCCTTGCTTTTCAGCAATCTGAAAGTCTGTAACTTATTGAGTAGAGTTGTAAGGTTGTAGTTAACCTTATTCAGAACAACGTTGTTAAAGAAGTGAAGGAAGCTTTCTGGTAACGACTCCAAAATTGTGGTATCCTGGTTGGTTTCATCAATGCTCGACCCATTCATCTCCGCCACATTGAAATGGACCATCATATTGAGAACATGTTCCCTAACAGATGTTCTCTCCTTCATGCATGAATTGAAGATGTACTTCGAAGCGTCATACCTGAGCTACGTGAATGGTTGTCCGAACATTCCCCTTAGAGACTCCATGATCTCGTGTGCAGTGAACATGGGCTCATGCTTCTTGGCTACGTTATTAAGGCTAGCCAAGATATAATTTGGGCCTTTTTGTTCGCTCGTGTTCAATGCTCGTACACCTCTAGAACGTTTCGAGCAGCAGCAGGAGGTAAGTTTTAGCAAAATAGTTCTAGTGTACCCTAAGTGACATCTATTTTGCAATGATACTCCAGTGAGGCAAGGCAAAAGTCACAGTAGAGTGATCAAGTGCCCCTTCACCAGAATGAGACAATCTCAACCATTAGACAGAAACAACTCCTTGTAACTGAATCTAACAGTTACCATTGTTCGATCCAGAATTTGTTAACATCCTTAACAATTTCATGTAAGTGTAACCCCTCATTTTAGGCCCTAGAGTCCCCCCTAATGAGCCAACCTTAGGGAAAATTCGATTAGGATAAGAGATTAAAGCAACCCTATCCATTTCTAGAAATCAAATAAAGAGTTATGCAAAACTGTCATCCTTTAGGGGGACACTCTCAAGGTGCCACGAGGCGAGGCAAAAAAACTTTATCCAACCTAATGAGAGAGATGAGGGATATGCTTTCACACTTCCTGCTCCCACTTACTATGAATATTCTCTCCATTCACCTTGTTATTGACCTACCCAAATGCCACCCGTAAGAGGGGACACTCCAGTGGTGCCTTAAGGTCGAGGATAGATCTCACAGTGTGAACTTTTTAGGGAGAAACGTGTAGAAGTAAAGTGAAGTATCATATACCCCATTTACCTCCCACTGAATGTTCTACCTAGGGTTCATTAACTTAGAAAATCCGGCTACTGATTTTAACTAAGTGGTTTGTTTAATTTGCTAAAAAACAACACTTGCTTTTGATGATTAAACAAGTTTGATTCAAGTCTTATTAAACTCTTTAATAGACTTTCATCAAATTTGCATGCATGTAACAGATCTATCTAATTCACCTTTCCAGATAGGTTCCCAGATAGAGGTGCGACATTTCCATTGACTTAAGTACCCCAGCCTAGCTAGAACTAACCTTAGCCAAAAGGTCCCTTATAGATACATTTGTTACATATTTAATATTTTATTAGAATCAATTTAATCCTATTAAATCGATTTAAAAGATTGAACTTAAATTTCTAATCTCATTAGAAATATGATCTTAGGTCTATCTCAATCAAATTTTAAAACTCTTTTAAAAAATGATTAAAACCTAAGGTTTGCATGCAACTCTTTATGATTTATTTTAATTATAATTTCATTAATTATAACTTATATAAAAAAAAAATGAAACAATTAAAACCATTCCACATTGCTTAGCTAGACATACATAAGCTATTTATAACAATTATAAATAAACCTAAGTGTCATGCTTCATGCAATGTTCATTCATTACTAATACATAACTTTTATATAACAAGTAATGAACTAAGCATACATTCCATACTAACATACAACCTTATATTATAACGTTTATAATATAAATGATACATGGATATGCTATAATGCATGCATATATTATAACTCTTATATTATGTGATGCATGAGCATGCTTTAAGTAATTTAATCATACATACTAATATATTATAACATTTATAATATAAAGATGATGCATGAATAGGAAATGCATAACCTATGGTGGGTTTTAAAATCTATATGACATACATTATGACATATAATATAAACATACATCACATGCATATTTAATAAAAAATAATGGACCGGGATACTATATGTCAAAACTGGAAAACAAATTCTAATCTATTACAAAAGTTTGAGTCAACCGGTTCGAACAGGAGAACTGGGTCTTGAACGACCACCTTGAAGCCGAGTAGCAAATCCTATGATCATCGAATAATGCGTGCGCGTTGAGTGTAAACAACCATGTAGCAATGATCGCGTGACTTTGGATTATGCGATGAGCATAAAAGTCCATGCGATCGTGCAGTGCGCTTCGAGAATGCATGCCATGCGATCGTGTAGCTAACGACTAAGCGATGAGCATGATAGTTTACACGATCGAGTACAAGCACCGAGTATCGTATACTATGCGATCGTGTAGCTAATGATTATGCAATGAGCATGATAGCCTACATGATTGTTTAGCACGCATGCCTTGCATCAAGTATCAAATATCGCACGATCGTTTACCCCCGAGTGCCTATGTGATAATGTAGCTAATGCAACACGATCGAGTAAACACTTTACACAATCGTGTAGCATCAGTTATGCAATCGTTTAGCAAATGCTACATAATCGAATATACAATTCTACACGAACACATAGCCAAATCTAAACGATCGTCTAGCTTAAGCTAAATGATGTGACCACTATTTCGTCTTCTCCATCAAAGCAAACGGAAACTCTTGCATCTGATGCTTATTCACGAAGACTAAAAAACTTAAATGAATACATACTCTATTGCAAGAACTTATGCCCAAAAATGTAGGGGCCCTTATAATTAACTTTTGTAAATTTAAATAGAAAGCATAAAAGAGACAACTATCCCGAAACATCCATAAAAAACATCCACATACATTTAAAAGTTAAATGAAATGCAAAAGTAAAACACACCAAATTGTAAAGATTCAATACAGAAAATGGAATTTGGAAATCAGAACACAACCTGCCTCTGATACCAATTGAAGGAACTTATTTTACAGAGAACCTTTAAGTGGAAGCGGATCGTCTAAATCCCATTTTGATTGAACTCACATATTTACAGTCAACAATAACAGATTATGCACAAAACTAAATTACAACATGCTTTCTCATAATAAACAAAGAGGTTATACCTTTGAAGAACCCTTCTTCGCGTTAATCCCTCGATCTAACTCGTTCTCGAATGCGTTGAACAAGTCACGAACTCTCCTTGAACAGCAGCAAACAACATCGAGAAACTCGAAACAAAAAAGCTTTGGGGTTGATGCCCTAAATCTCATAGGGTCTTGTAGTTTGTACACACCTGTATGAACGAACATTTGTGACATAACAATATGAGATATTTTATTCACTACTGTCTATGAAATATGAGATATTTTTGTTTCATTAACCACAAACCAATAAACTAAGATCCCTGATTGTCGTTGTAACTTGAGAATGTATGTGGAGACATATAAGTAGATTGTGCCTTAAGCGATAATCTAAATTGTTTGTAGTATATGGATAAAGGACGAAAACCTTATCCTGGTGACACTACGGATACGACCCGCTTTGTAGATGTTACAAGTGTTGTAAAGTGCTACAAATGATCTAATCCTGGCCATTCATGTGGAGATATGCGAGCGGGGGGTATCCTATATAAAAGAGTTTGTATAAGATCGGACCATGAAATGCGTAGTCTCGTTATATAACGCCGTTCATGATAGAGACTTTCATTTCAATAGGATGACCATAGGTAACATGACCTTAATCCTGAGTGATTGGTAAACTTCTGCCTATGAGAGCGGTCATTTAATTTGCATGGATGTGAGTGTTCAAATCACCAACTCAAACCTACCACTTTGGGGATTCGTCTGATTGGGGAGCTGGGAACTCAACTACACAAGACTGAATTCACTCCTTCCCCGAAGCAGAGGTAAGTAGATAAATTATTCCCATAAGGGCTGATTCTAGTGCTTGAACAATGTGACTCCACACCTTCTCATGGTTCGAGAAGTGTTCACTCATAGTGGGACTATGATGTATTGTTCATTAGAGAATCAGTGGTACTTAAGGAGTTAGATGTAACTATAGGGGCAAAATGGTAAATTGGTCAGTTGTACTTACGAGCGATTTGTGAAGGGTCATCGTACTGTTGATTGGTTATATCCAATGGACACAGAAATATATCTATAGTGGGAAGAGTGCAGCTGTCGGTCTTTAGTGGAGTGCCCGACAGTTAACGGATGGTGGATTTCGTGATTAAAGAGTGTAGTCAGTTATTCATGTATTGTTGGAGCTTCAAGCTATAGGTCCATGAGGTCCTCTTGGTAGCTCAATGGATTCAAGTTGAGAGTTAGTTTTTAGGTTAATTTGAAGTGCTCAAATTAACAATAGGGAATTTGATTATATATGATATAACTAAATTGATTCAATTATACATGATATAATTGATTTGATGTAGTAGATACATTAATTGGAGAAATTAATATAAATATGATTTATATTAAATGCAACAAAGGAGAAAAGAACTATGGTTTAAAATATTGTTTGTGATGTGATATTAAAACTATAGGTTATAAATATAATATGATAAACTAGTTATTATATTTATTTATAATAAACAAATTATAAGTTAATTGTTGGTGGTTATTTTTTTCTTTCTTTAACCGATTTAGTTGGAGGTTACTATCAGTTTTAATAACTGAAGGATAAAAACGTAAATAGTTCTCATTTTTCAGTATCGTAACACATATCGATCGGGTGGGTTAAAGAAAAGCTATACGATAGCCTTTGAGAGAGTAAACGACCAAGTTTCTCGTTACTAGACGATAACTTCTTGTTTGCTAAATGATCGAGTATCCAACTCTATACATTAGAGGTTTCTCATTCTCCCACTTACTTGATTGTTTACTCGATCGTTCAATTCCTCCTTCTCCCTACCAAATCCACACAGAGCCCACACCTCCTGGATTCTCACACCGAGAATACCAAGGTATCCTCTTGGTAGTGTCGAGTTTATATGTTCGAGGGTCGAGGATCGAGTATTACTCGATTGTGTTCGAGGATCTCATAGTTCGTGATTTGCACTGGTTGTTCGTTGCGTCCGTGCTTTTGATCGAGTTTGCTTGGATGTGAGACTGGTGTTGATCGAGGGAATACTTGTAGTTCTTCAAAGGTATGTCACTCGCTTCCCTTTTGTATTTAACTTAAAAGCATGCTGTAATTTACTCGATGATGCATAACTGTTGTAGTTTGTTTGTAAATATTTTGTTCTTTCACAATGGGTTTGAAACGATCTTGCTTCCTCTCACTGGCTGTCTTGTACAAGAGTTCTTTCAAAATAGACACTACCACTTAGTGACCTTGGTATTCTCGGTGTGAGAATCCAAGAGTGGTGGGCTCTGGCTAATTTTGGTTAGAGAGAAGTTTAGAGTTGGAGGAGAAAGACGATCGAGGAATGAACAAAGCTATCGTGTAGGCGATCAAGTCTATTGCATAGACTTTCTTACTCAATCGTATAGTCTCTCAAGCAAATCGTGTAGAAAACTTTCTTACTCGATCGTGAATGCTTGTCACTTGCTTTCTTGGAATAATAAAAATCATATTTTTATTTATCCCATTCTTGCCACAAACTGAATAACTTCCCACTGAGGGTGGTCATAGAGAAAAAGGGATAATTATCAAATAATTAATAAATATAAATAGAATATGATAACCAACTTATCATATTATATTTATAACCTATAGTTTTAATATTGCATCATATACAATATATAAACTATAGTTCTTTTTCTCTATTTTTTAGAATTTAATATAAATCATATCTATAATAAATTTAATAACTATGAATCTTATTCATAGAATATATATTTGAATCATATTCAAATATTTTTTTGTCCAATTAAACTATAATGTATCAAATACATTATGTAAATTATATCATATATAATTAAATTCTCTCTTATTAATTTGAAATTTTCAAATTAATCCAAAAACTGATTCTCAACTTAAATCCATTGAGCTACCAAGAGGATCTTATGGACCTGTAGCTTGAAGCTCTAACGGTACGTGAATAACTAATTAAACTCTTTAATCACATTATTCACCATCCATTAATTGTCATGCACTCCACTAATGATCGATAACTACACTCTTCACATTACATAAATATTTCTGTATCCATTTGATATAACCAATCAATAGTACGGTGACCCTTCACAAATTGATAGTAAGTACAACTGGGCCAAATTACCGTTTTGCCCCTGTAGTTACATCTATCTCCTTAAGTACCACTAATCCCTCTAATGAACAATAGATCATTGTCTCAGTATGACTAAACCACTCTCGGGCCAAAAGAGGGTGTGGCAGAAGTGAATAAAATACCATATATTATTAATCACAAAAATGTTTGTTCATACAGTGTTTACCAGACCCTACGAGATTTAGGGCATCAACCCCAACACTGCTTCCGCTCATGGATCTCTTGAATACGAGTTCCTTCAATTGGTATCAGAGCTAGGTTGTTGGTTTCTGATTCCAAATTTCATTCTTGTATTGAATTTGTTTACAGTACTGGTGAGTTTTACAATCTTCATTGCGTTTATATTATAAATGTTTGTGGATATGTTGTTGATGGATGTTTACGGAATAGAAATCTTAGTTTATGGCTTTCTGTTTAAATTTACAAAGTTAATTTGTAAAGGCCCCTGCATTTTTGGGCAATAAATTGCAATCGAGTCTGTATTTGTTAAGTTTTTGAGTCGCTCGTTAGGTTTCAGAAGAAGGGTTGCAGTGCGTTTCGATGGAGAAGACGAAACAGAGGATGTTTCATGGTGTAGCTAGAGCTAAATGATCGTTTAGATTTTGTTATATGATCGTGTAGAGTTTACTACACGATCCTATAGCACTAAATGATCGTATAGCTAATGCTACGCGATCGTGTAAAGTTTGTTACATGATCGTGTTGCGTTGGCTGCATGATCGCGTAGGTGCTCACTTGGTGGACGATCACGCGGTATATGATACTCGACACATCCTTGAGTGCTAAACGATCATATAGACTATCATGCTCATCATATAGTCATTGGCTACACGATCACATAGTAAACGATACTCGACGCAAGCATGCTAACTACACGATCGCGTGGACTTTCATGTTCATCGCAGTCATAAGCTACGCGATCGCATATAAACAATCGTCTATACTCGACGCCTTGATGCTCGACGATCAAACGTTTTGCTACACGATCAGTTGCAAGGGTTCTTGGTGGAGCGATTCGAGGCAAGCGGTTCAAGACCCGATTCACTTGTTCCAAACTGGTGGACTCAATTTTGTAATAGATTAGCCTTTAATTTTTCCGTTTAGAGATGTTCTATCCTAGTCCATCAGCTTAAGTTTAAAATATACATGTGATGTATGTTTTTATTATATGCCATAATGTATGTCATATAGCTTTAAAACCCACCATCGGTTATGCATTTATTTTCATACACCATTTAATATTATAAGTGTGATAATATATTAGTCTGCATGACTTAAATTACATAAAGCATGCTCATGCATCATATAATATAAGAGTTATAGTATATGTATGCATGCATTATAGCATATCCATGCATCAATTATATTATAAATGTTATAATATAAGGTAGAATGGTTGTATGGAATGTACGTTGTAGCATAGTTCATTACTTAGTTATATAAAAGTTATATATTAGTAATGAATGAACATTGCATGAAGCATGACACTACCTTAGGTTAAATTATAAATGCTATAATTAACTTATGTATGTCATTCATTTTGTAATTGATTTTAATTGTTTCATTTACTTATAATTGTTATAATAGATGAAATTAGAATTAAAATCGATAATAAAGAGTTGCATGTAAACCTTAGGCTTTAATCATTTTTTAAAATTATTTTCAAATATGATTAAGATAGACCTAAGATCACGTTTCTAATGAGATTAGAATCTACTTTTAATCTTTTAAATCGGTTTAATAGGATTAAATTGATTCCTAATTAAAGAATAAATATGTAACAAATATATCTATAAGGGACCTTTTGTCTAAGGCTGGTTCTGTCTAAGCTGGGGTACTTAAGTCGATGGAAACGTTGCGCCTCTACCTGGGACCTACCTGGAAAGGTGAATTAGATAGATTTGTTACATGCATGCAAATTTGATGAAAGTATTAAAGAGTTTAATAAGACTTGAATCAAAGTTGTTTAATCATAAAAAACAAGAGTTGTTTTGGAGAAAATTAAACAAACACTTAGATAAAATTAGGAGCCAGATTTTCTAAGTTAATTAAGCGTAGGTAGAACATTCAGTGGGAGAAAAATGGGGTATATGATACTTCACTTTAACCTCTACACGTTTCTCCCTAAAAGTTCACAACGTGAGATCTACTCTCGGCCTCAAGGCACCATAGGTGTCTTCCTACGGGTGGCATTTGGGTAGGTTAATACCAAGGTGAATGGAGAGAGTGTTTATAGTAAGTGGGAGCAGGATGTATGACAACATATCCCTTGGTCTCTCTCATTAGGTTGGATAAAGTTTCATGCATCGCCTCGAGGCATCATGGGTGTCCCCTTAAAGAATGGCAGTTTTGCATAACGCTTTATTTGATCTCTAAAAATGGATAGGGTTGCTTTAGGCTTTTCCCTAAGGTTGGCTCATTGGGTGGGACTCTAAACCTAAAATAAGGGGTTACACTTACACAGAATTGTTAAGGATGTTAACAAATTCTGGATAGAACAATGGTGACTATTAGTTACAGTTACAAAGAGTTGTTTTTGTCTAATGGTTGAGAATGTCTCATTTTAATGAAGGGGCACTTGATCACCCTACGGTGAATTTTGTCTTGCCTCACTAAAGCATCATTGCAAAATAGATGTCACTTAGGGTACACTAGACTATTTTGTTAAAACATGATTGGTTTTCTAAAAGTAAATTAATGCAAGTAGACTAAATTAAGTTTGTTCTTTTTCAACAATTTAAAATGGCCATCGCGACTCTTAGTTTACTTTCGGTCGACAAATTAACTGGCAAAAATTATGCTAGTTGGAAAAACACCATAAACATGATTTCAATCATCGATGACCTGCATTTCGTCCTAATGGAGGAGTGTCCTCCCATTCCACCTCCTATTGCTCCTCAAAATGTTCGGAAAGCTTATGAGTGCTAGACAAGGACAAACGAGAAGACCCGAGCATATATCTTGGCAAGCCTTAATGAAGTCTTGGCCAAGAAGAATGAGCCCATGCTGACCGCCCATGAGATCATGGAGTCCCTGAGGGGAATTTCGAACAACATTCCACACAGCTTAGGCACAAATCTCTTAAATACATCTTCAATGCCTATATGCAAGAGGGGGCATTTGTTTGAGAACAAGTTCTCAACATGATGATCCACTTCAACATGGCAGAGATGAACGGGTCAAGCATCGATGAGGCCAGCTAGGTTAGCATCATTCTGGAATCTTTACCATAAAATTTCCTTCACTTCTATAGCAATGCTGTTCTGAACAGGATTGACTACAACTTAACTACCCTGCTTAATGAGCTACAAAGTTTCCAATC
Source organism: Benincasa hispida (assembly GCF_027475165.1). NCBI lineage: Eukaryota > Viridiplantae > Streptophyta > Magnoliopsida > Cucurbitales > Cucurbitaceae > Benincasa > Benincasa hispida. The sequence continues at coordinate 70,635,931 of NC_143479.1, read as the reverse complement.
CTTGTTGAAAAACAAGGAGAAAAATAATGAAGCAAATGTTGTTTCATCTTCTAAAAAGTTCCACAAAGGTTCGATCTCTGGAACTAAGTTTGTACCTTCTTCCTCTTGCACCAAAAAGTGGAAGAAGAAGAAGGGTGGAAAGGGGAAGACTACTACTAACCCAGGAGTTGCTGCTCCAAAGGGTAGACAACCAATGATGGTTGACAAGGGAAAGAGTTTCCATTGCAACCAGAATGGAATCTAGAAGAGGAACTTCCCCAGATATTTGACAAAAATGAAGAAGGTCAAACAAGGTAAATGTGATTTGCTTTTCTTGGAAACTTGTTTAGCAGAGAATGATGATTCTGCTTAGATTATTGACTATGGGGCTACTAACCATGTTTGTTCTTCATTTCAAGTAATTAGTTCCTGCGACAACTTGATGCTGATGAGATGATGATGCGAGTTGGAGCCGGACATGTCGTATCAGTTGTGACAGTGAGAGATCTCTAGTTAAATTTACAAAACAAATTTATCATTCTGAATGATGTATATGTTATTCCTAATTTAAAAGGAACTTAGTTTGTAACACCTCAAACTTTTTTATTAATGTAATTTCAGTATTTTTTAGTAGTAAAGGGCATTTTTGAACATTTAAAAATTTAATTGGATTAATGAGTTGTAATTACAATTAAAGGGATGTTTCAATTTAATTGTTTAATCAAAGAAATCTGTGAAATTTGGTCTTTTGTTATCTGAATTTAATTTTGGAGTTATTGTTGAAAATTGAAGTCATTTTGGGGAAAAGTGGCTGAGTTTTGAATTGGAAGTTGTTGAAGGAAAAAAAAAAAAGAATAAGTGTTGAAGGGAAGAAATAAAATAACATAAAATAAAATACAATAGAATAACATAAAATAAATATATTGTTTTATTTTCTTATCCTTTTTCCTTTCTTCTTCTTCCCTTATGCGACACCCCCTCCCTAACAAATTTTCCCTCCCTGCCGCAAGCCTTAAGCAACCTCCAGTCGTCCATTCGCGGCACCTCCCTTTCACGGTGATTAGCCCAGACGTGTTAGTCGCGCCATCGAGCCCCCTCTTCAGACCATGGGCATCTTTTAGCAGCGTGCCTCTACAGTCAACTCGACTCCCTATAATCGTCTGGGCCACGAAGCAGTCGCTGCCACTCGATTCACGCTATCAGCCACGTCTCCGATCGTCGAACCCAGATAGTATTGCTCGCCAACCCACGTTGGTCTCTGTGGGCTGCAGATCTTGCCCAGAGTCTCGAGTTCCACGGTCTTTTGCGCCTAGATCTGAAGACCCACACCTAGATGGCCAGGTCGCTCGCCATCAGTCATGGAAAGGTGCTTCAGATCCATCGTTGCTCGTCATTTGTGCTGCCAACAATAAGGGTCCGTCAGAACTTGTGGATTTGGGGTAAGATTGTGCTATTTTAATTGGATTTATTGGCTAATGGTGTTCTGCTTCAATCTATTGACACACATTTGTTTAGGCTTTAAAATCAAGTTTTGGAGAAGCTTTGAAGTTAAAAGTGTGGTGTCAAGAGGATTTGGTTGTGGTTTTGACAAGTTTTTGGGTAAGTTTTGGGGTCTTTGTTGATCATTTTTGATACCCACTAAGTAATGGCTTATTCACTAATTCAGTTGTGATATAAAAGGTTGGAATTGAAGGTTCAAAGCGGCTGTCCATCAAGAGTAAAGGTTGGATTTGTGACTAGAGTTGTTGGGTTGTATTGATTTTGTAGCATGGGGTGATGTTCGGACCAACACACTTTGGGTAAGATTAATGGGAATTATTTGGTTATTGGAACTAAGCTCGTTTTATTAATTGTAAATTTGGTTTATGTTTAGGCCTGATTCAAGATTCATCTAAGTTAGGAGGAAGATTATTTTGTTTGTCGCTTAGATATAATTTTGAGTAAGTAATCTTACTACTGAAACTGCCCTAGTACCCGACAATAATAATTATGATTTATTGAGGATTATTAGTTAGCATGATATTTATGTCTGCCTGCATTGACTGAGGTTTGAAATGATTGGAGCCAGGTATTGAAAAATATGATTTAATGAAGGTATATTGATAGTTTGATGTTTATGTATGGCTTGCTAATATGAGAGTTTAAAAAGCTACTTGCACGTAGAGATATTTGAATACTAGTATGATTTGAGTATATTATTTTTATTGGAGATCTTACTGAATATGAGGAGGATGAGATGCATACATATGTTGTAAAGCTGTGATGGAGAAATTTTTATGTATACGGTAGAATCATGATGATGAGATGTATATGTATGTTATAGAACCATGTTGAGATGTGATGTCGAGATTGTGATAGTAATTTTACTGATTAGTTAGAATGCCCACTGGATTGTGTTTCCTTCGAGATTCACTAGTTTTTGTTTCCTTCGGGATTCACCAGATATTGTGTTTCCTTAAGGATTCACCAGTTTGTGATTCAGCAAATGTAGTGGGCATATTTAGCTACAGTAGGATAGAAATCAGTTTTTCATGTTTATATATGTCTCATGTGGACTATGAAAGTTTGTATGTTCCACCAGAGGTAGGCATTTAAAGGACACAAATGCCTAACCTGACCCCAGTAGTGGGGTTACTTACTGAGTATTTTATACTCATTATTTCTCATGTTGTTGTTTTAGGTAAAGGTAGAGATGCACCGACGATGGACAAGCGAAATTCATGATCGAGCTACTGGGACTAGTTTTAATGCTTTCGCTCATGAGACTTAGATTTCCTTTCATGTTTTACTTACTTTTCAGTTTTGATATTTGAAACCTATTATTAAGGATTGTTTTCAGACTTATTTATTAACATTTATGATTTATGGGTACTCTCTTATCGTCTTTAATGTTTACATTTAATAAAGGACTTTTGAACTTACCTTATTTATTTAGCATTTACTTCACCATAAAAAAGTATCGTTTTAAGTTCCATGCATGAATGTATTTAGTAACAGCCTAACTTAAGTCCTAGGGGGTCAGGTCGTCACATAGTTTCTGTAAAGTGTCTTTTAGAATATTGTTATCAAATCAACTTTTCTTATAACAAAGTGTTTATTACTAAGAATGGTGTTGATAGATGTTCTGTTAAACTGGAAAACAATTTGTATATGCTAAGGCCGTTAGCAACAAATGCCCTCTATAACATAGAGATGTTTAAAACTATTGTAACTCAACATAAAGACTTATAATTTCTCCTAAGGAAAATGCCCGACTATGGAACCTAAGACTAGAACACATCAATTTCAATAGGATTGAGAGGTTGGTGAAGAATGGACTTCTAAGTGAGTTAGAAGAAAATTCTTTACCTGTGTGTGAGTCATGCCTTGAAGGCAAGATGACTAAAAGGCCTTTTACTGGAAAAGGCCATAGAGCCAAAGAACCTCAAGAGCTAGTGCATTCAAACCTTTGTGGTCCAATGAATGTAAGAGCTAAGGGGGGTTATGAATATTTCAACACTTTTATTGATGATTATTCAAGATATGGGTACGTTTATTTAATGCAACATAAGTCTGAGTCTTTTGAAAAGTTCAAAGAATTCAAGGCCGAAGTTAATAGTGCATTAAATAGAATGACTAAAACATTTCAATCTGATCAAGGCGGAAAGTTTATGGATTTAACTTTCCAGAACTATTTGATAGAACATGGAATTGTATCCCAACTCTCAGCACCTGGTACACCTCAACAAAATGGTGTATCAGAAAGGAGAAATTGAACCCTGTTGGACATGGTTAGACCTATCACGAGTTACACTTCCTTATCAGACTCGTTTTGGGGTTATGTAGTAGAGGCTGCAACATATATCCTAAACTGCGTTCCCTCTAAGAGTGTTGTCCGAACACCTATAGAGTTATGAAATGATCTTAAAGCTAGTTTATGTCATTTCATAATCTAGGATTGTCCAACATATGTGCTTGAGGCTAATCCTAATAAATTGGAACCATGTTCAAGGTTGTGTCTATTTGTAGGCTACCCTAAGGGAACGAGAGGTGGTTATTTCTTTGATCCTAAAGAAAATAAAGTATTTGTATCGACAAATTCTACTTTTCTTGAGGAAGACCACATAAGGGAGCACAGACCCAGATGTAAAATCGTGTTGAATGAGATTTCCAAAGAAACTACTGAATCTTCAACAAGAGTTGTTGAAGAACCTAGTACCTCAACAAGAGTTGTTGAAGTAGGTTCATCTAGTAGGTCAAATCCACCTCCAATTTTTAGGGAACCTCGACGAAGTGGGAGGGTTGTGAACCCATCTATTCACTATATGGGTTTAACTGAAATCCTAGCTGGGGTAGCTGATGGCGAGGTTGAGGATCTATTGTCTTAAAATAAGGAAATGGAGGATGTTGACAGAGATAAATGGATCAAAGCATGGATCTCGAAATAGAGTCTATGTACTTCAATTCAGTATGGGATCTTGTAGATCAACCTGATGGGGTTAAACCTATAGGTTGTAAATGGATCTACAAGAGGAAACTGGGTGCTGTTAAGAAGGTGCAAACCTTCAAGGCTAGACTGGTGGCAAAGGGCTATACCCAGTCTGAAGGAGTCGAATATGAGGAGACTTTCTTGCCTGTTGTCATGCTGAAGCCTATCAGGATCCTCCTATCCCTTGCCTTATATTATGACTATGAGATACGACAAATGGATGTCAAGACCGCTTTTTTGAATGGCAATCTTGAGAAGACCATTTATATGGTACAACCCGAGGGATTCATAATCCAAGGTCAAGAGAAAAAGGTTTGCAAGCTTAATCGTTCCATTTATGGACTGAAACAAACATCTCGATCTTGAAACATAAGGTTTGATATTGCAATCAAATATTATGACTTTGATTAAAACGTTGATGAACTTGTGTCTACAAGAAAATCATCAACAACTTAGTTGTTTTTCTAGTGTTGTATGTAGATGATATCCTACTCAATGGAAATGATGTAGGTTCACTGACGACATTTAAGAACTGCTTAGTGACCCAATTCCAAATGAAAGATTTAGGAGAGGCTTAGTGATAACTTGTAGAAATACAAGTTATTTATGCTGCCTTATTTAGATATTGCGGCCAAAAGAGAAGGAATATGAGTTGATTGGAGGAAAATTAGCTCAGAAATACAATAATTATGAATTATCGCAATTACACCCACTAACATCGTCAATATGATAGAAGAGGATATTTTTACTCTGTTTTGCAGGAAACCAAGTCACCGTTTGCGATCAAGGCTCAACGAGAAACTGAACAACGCATCTCTGTTACATTGCGCCCGTCAATCAACAATGAAGAGACGATGAATGCAATGACGGCGCAATGTGACAGTTGATCCAGAGCTGAGTTTCAACCACATGCGGTAATAAAAACAACACCGCATGAGAGCAACCGATCGAAAGATGCAGCTGAGCAATGCAAACGCAGAGGATTGTGACATGTGTACAACTAACCGTTGTACAAATTTGACGGTTTGGTTGCATAACAAAAGGAATATTTATTCCTCCATCTTTAGAATTTCCATAACAAGAAGTAGGGTCCACAAGCCAAGAGTAAAAGCTTTCCATCTATAAATACCCCTATAGAATTCAGAGAAGATATACTTGATACAGGTATACAAGGGCTAATTACTGTTTGATTATTGAGAGAAAGGCTGAGCTGAGTACTGATCGGAAAAAATCCAGAAAGAGAAGAGACAAGGCTGAGAGGTGAGTCTCAGTGCGAATCCTCCAGATCCCCGCCATGAAGCTCTGTGCTTAGATCCCTGCTACCGGTTGAGCATGCCTAAGATGGAAGCTCATCCATCCGTTCACTTCATCCACGCCAGCAAGCAAATCTCCATCTAAATCGGCGCTAAGACGTTGGCACTTATTTGTATTTATTTCTAACTTTATTTCATCAAGTGTAGTTCATATTCTTAATCTCTTCATTCACAAATCATGTATCAAACGCTAAATAGTTTATTGAATGTCTCGATCACTTTCACTACCACTTTTTTGTCTATTTCCGTTCCTCCATTAATCGTTTTCTCCATGAAGTTTTCTTAATACCTTGGTAATTAATATGGATTAAACAAGTAACTTAATCTGTGCTAACGAGATAAATGCATTTAGCTAAGGTATGCTAGACGGCATCTTCGCTTGCGAGAGCAGAAGTGAAGATGTCATTCTGATCTGTCGAGAGAAGGTAAGAAGAATGTGTTAACTAAAACGAGTAGTACTTCCAGAGATGGAAGAACCCTTACGCTCATTACATTCATCCCTATTTCACCATAGAGATGTGGGAACGTGGCCGATCATCGAGAGGCGTACGCCAAGGGAAAAGTGGATCAGTACTTATATCTTTACGCAATTAAGGAACTTGCGCTATTTGTATTAGTTATCTTTTCTGTTTTTGCTTCGTACATAAGACTTTTCACCACATTATATGATCTTTGCATAATCTTCACAGCCAACCTTGACCTCAGTATCTTGTATCATGAAACTTGTATCTTGTATCATCTTAGCTTAGATTTACTTTATCACATTTTACTTTAACACAATTTATGTTATTAACGCATTTTCACCGCTTTACTTTACATTATCACATGTTTCATTTTCTATACACAAGAACTTTATTAATTAAAAAAAAAAAAAAAACCCTAGTCGCATGTATCACAAGCATAATGCAATAACCTAAAACAATCCCTGTGTTCAACCTCAGATCACACCGAGAAACTTGCGGTGAAATTATACTTGGTTTCAACAAAAGGAAACTTGTGACAACGCACAACATACTATAACAACATTTGTTAATAACACATATCTAGAAGTAGTATCACATATCATCGCATAAAATCTATGCCACAACAAGTTTATGGCATGGGCTTGCATTGCATTACAATTACTACATGTCAAGTTTATGGCGTCGTTACCGGGGATTGGTTAACGGTTTATTGTTTGAGTATGTTTGTGGTATTTTGCAGGACATATCTCTTTGTACTGGCTGTTCAATGCGAAAAGCAGTTTAACGGCTTAGGAGTGCTAGAGTAATCCAGAAATTCTAAGTGGACCCAGAGATCAAGTGTATTATTCGCACAAGAGTTCATCAGGGCCGAATTAAGTGGTGAAGAAGCATGGCTACTAAAAACGAGGCTCTCGCAGGTAATCAAAGGGAAAATGGGCCAGTGCAAGGCTCCATATTTCTTGCTGCTGATCATGATGTCTCAATGAGAGACTATGCGATGCCGGATTTCTATAACTTCTTACCAGGAATCGCAAGACAAACGGTTGAGAAGAATGTAAGCGTTGAATTAAAACCAATTATGTTGTAGATGATTCAGAATATGGGTCAATTTAGAGGATTACGAGGAGAATACTCATATGCGCATTTGACGAATTTTGTAGACATGTGCAGTGCATTCTCCATGCCTGATGTGACTTAAGAAAGACTTAGGTTATATGTTTTCCCATATACACTGTGGGATGAAGCAAAGAGGTGGGCTTAGTCATTAGAGCCAAATGAGATTAAAGCATGGGAACAGTTGGTTGATAGGTTAATGAACAGATTCTTCCCTCCAGCCGTCAATGCAAGGAGACGAAGAGATGTGCTAAATTTTGAGCAAAAGGGTTATGAAATCTTGAGCACCGCATGGGTGCGATTCCGATAGTTAGTGAAGAGCTGTCTGCATATCGGGATTCCCGATAGTATTCTGATGGAAACCTTTTACAATGGCTTAGACCAATCAACACAAGCAATTGGCGATGCCTCCATAGAAGGAGGATTAATGAACAAATCATATACAGAAGCAAAGAATATTTTGGATCGCATCTCGCGACATTCTGATGAGTGGATTGATACCGGACTTGAGGTAAGAGTTCTAGAGCAAGAAAGAGTAGAAAGTATCGATGTGTCAACTGATACAATGAATGCACTGGTCGATTAAATGACCACAGTGACCTCACTCCTATAGATGGTGGCTAATCAATAGAGAACTCTCTCTCAAGGATCAGCACAAGTTAATGCAATGTCTCACATGGTCGCAATGAATTGCGTCCAATGTGGAATGGGACATCCAGTAGAAATCTGCCTATGGAATCAAAAACCCGTATATTCTGTCTACGATGAATCATTTGGCAACATCTACAACCATGGTTAGCGGGATCACCCAACTTCAAGTTGGTACGGGAATCACAACCAGGAGAGCCATAGTTTCTATTAGAACAGTTATCAAGGGGATAGAGGCAACCCTCCGGTCTTCATTACTCTGGACTGTAACCCAGATAATTCTCAAGGTATACCACCTTGCGGCCAACCATTCTTATATGATACCTCATGCAGCACCTTGACTCTGGAAACATCGTTAAAACATTACATTGAAAAGAGTGAGGCAATGAGATAATCGCAAGCTAACTCCCTTAAAGAATTAAAAGAGTAGATCGATCAGCTTATAAGGGAATTAAAGAAGAAAGCGTCTGGTATGCGGCACAGCAACCCAGAAGCATCAAGGCAGCAAGGTAAAGAACAATGTCACACAATGATATTGAGAAGTGACAAAACACAACCCCTATGCCATCAGTACCAGATGCGACAACAACACCAGTAGATTTAACTGTTGAAGATGACCAGTCAACCAATAGGGGAAGAAGTACCAGTTTAGAAGCAAGTTCACCTACAAAAGATGAAGCTCCTCAAGACTTGAATTCTCAATCAACGCAACCTCCAGACAATGAAACACAACAAAAAGAGGACCTTTACAGACAGCCAACGTAACAAAAAGGAAGGTGGGATCCTCCCCCTTTCCCGTTGAGGCTGAAGAAGAAAAACGATAGTAAGCAATTTCAGAGGTTCTTGGACGTTCTCTGACTGTTACACATTAACATTCCCTTAATAGAAGCACTAGAGCAGATGCAGAGTTATGTAAAATTTCTCAAGGATATCCTTGCCAATAAAAGAAAGAATGGGGAAAATGAAACAGTTGCGCTAACATAGGAATGCAGCGCATTGTTTCAAAACAATATCCCCACTAAAATGAAAGACCCTGGAAGTTTTACATTGCCCTGCACGATAGGAGGGAAGATGGTCGGGAATGTGTTGTGCGATTTAGGGGTAAGCATAAATCTAATGCCCTTGTTGATTTTTAAGAAGTTGGATATCGACAATGCAAGACCAACTACGATCACATTACAGTTGGCAGATAGATCAATAAAGCATCCAGAAGGCAAGATAGAGGATGTACTCGTGCAAGTGGACAAGTTTATCTTCCCGATAGATTTTGTCATATTGGATTACGAAGCTGACAGAGAAGTCCCTATCATTTTGGTCGCCTATTTCTCGCAACAAGGCGAGCACTAATCGATATGCAGAAAGGGGAATTGACCATCAAGGTCGACGATCAGGAAGTAAAATTCAAAATGTTCAATGTGTTGAAGTACCTAGGTAACATGGAAAACTACCAATATATTGAGGAAATGCGGGGAGAACATTGGCATGAACCCCTAAAAGAGCTGGAGGAAGAAGATCCTGAAATCGGTGCAATATTGGAGGAGGACTGCGCCGTAATTCATACTGAATCAAAATTTGAACCGCTCAAGTTATCTGAACAAACCTCACAATGCATTAAGCCATCTTTGGAAGAGCCACTTATGCTAGAGTTAAAGTCATTGCCCGTGCACCTTAAGTATGCTTACTTAGGAAGTAACAATACGTTACCAGTTATCATTTCTGCATCGCTGAGTAAGGAGAAAGAAGATGCCCTCATATAGATCCTAAGAAATAATTCAAAGGACTTAGGATCATGGTGGACATTCAAGGAATCAGTCCCTCATATTATATGCACAAGATTCATCTGGAAGAAGGAAAGACAGGATCGGTAGAAAGACAACGTCGCTTGAACTATAAGGGAGATCGTAAAGAAGGAAATAGTGAAGTGGCTGGACGCAGGAGTCATCTACCCGATAACTGATAGCAGCTGGGTGAGCCTAGTGCAGTGTGTTCCAAAGAAAGGGGGGATGACAATTTTCACTAATGATAAGAATGCATTAATTCCCACAAGAACAACTACGGGGTGGAGAATTTTCATGGATTATCGCAAGTTAAATTTGGCCACTAAAAATGACCACTTTCCACTCCCGTTCATTGATCAGATGCTAGATAGACTTGCGAGGAACAAATTCTTTTGTTTTCTTGACGACTATTCAGGGTACAATCAAATAGCAATTGCGCCGAAAGATCAGGATAAGACAACATTCACGTGCCCATTTAGTATGTTTGCATTTCGACGCATGCCGTTGGGACTCTGCAATGCGCCAGACACTTTCCAACGATGCATGATGACAATATTCTGAAATTACTTAGAAGAGTCAGTCGAGGTATTCATGGATGATTTTTTAGTCTTCAGCAATAATTACGACTCTTGTCTATCTAACCTTGAAAAGGTCTTGAAGAGATGCCGGCACAAATCTTGTTTTGAACTAGGAAAAATGCCACTTTATGGTGGAAGAAGAAATAGTTCTGGGTCACAAAATCTCTAAAGCAGGATTGGAAGTTGATCAGGCAAAAATTGACGCAATTTCTAAGTTACTCCCACTGGTGAACGTGAAAACACTTAGGAGCTTTCTGGGACATGGTGGGTTTTATAGAAGATTTATTCGCAACTTCTCCCAGATCGCAAGGCCTCTAAGTGCGATCCTTGAAGCTGATCGAAAATATAATTTTGATGATACATGTACCAAAGCATTCAACACATTGAAAGATGCGCTCATCACTGCACCCATTCTGGTGGCGCCAGATTGGATGCAACCATTTGCGTTGATGTGTGACGCGAGCGAATATGTTGTGGGCGCAGTATTAAGTCAGCACAAGACCAAGGTATTGCATCTTATTTATTATGCAAGAAAAAAATTAAATGATGCGCAGGAGAACTTTACAACCATAGAGAAGGAAATGCTCGCAGTAGTATTTGCACTGGACAAATTCCGACAATACTTAATAGGAACAAACATTGTGGTGTATACGGATCATTCTGCGATCAAGTATTTGATGACAAAGAAGGATGCAAAACCAAGGCTTATACCGTGGGTGTTGCTACGGCAAGAGTTTGATTTAGAGATCAAAGACTGGAAAGGCACTGAGAACCAAGTCGCGGATCATTTGTCAAGATTGGAGAATTGCAAGGTTCAAGGTAAAGGAAAAGATATTGAAGAAAGATTCCCCGATGAGCTACTGATGTCAGTAGGCATTAATGTTCCCTGGTATGCAGACATCATGAATTTCATTGTTTGTGGTCAAATACCAGATGACTATACTTATCAGCAGAAGAAGAAGCTAAGATGTGATGTCAAATTTTTTTCTGGGACAACCCATTCCTATATCGACTCGGTCTTGATCATATATTATGTCGATACGTTCCTGAGCACGAAGTCAAGCACATTCTAAAGATGTGTCATGAGTCCCTTTACAGAGGACACTTTGGGGGGCAGCGGACTGCCGCAAAGGTTCTACAGTGTGGCTATTTCTGGCCAACACTGTTCAAGGATGCCCAAGCCCACGCTATGAAATGAGATGTCAGAGAACGGGGAATATGTCAAAGAGAAATGAAATGCCATTGACATCAATCTTAGAGGTGGAATTATTTGATGTTTTGGGAATTGACTTCATGGGCTCATTTCCACCATCAGAAGGTCATCACTAAGTTGCGGTTGATTATGTATCAAAATGGGTTGAGGCTATCACATGTGCCAAGAATGATGCGGTTACCATGGTGAAGTTTCTTAAGAGGAATATTTTTGCTCGATATGGGACGCCACGTGCCTTAATCAGCGATGAGGGCTCTCACTTTATCAACTGCATAATTTCCAACGTGTTGACTAAATTTAACGTCAGCCATCGAGTTGCAACTGCTTATCACCCACAGACTAATGGGCAGGCAGAAATTTCTAACCGAGAGATCAAAACTAACTTGGAGAAGGTAGTTAATACTTCCAAGAAGGATTGGTCACCCAAGCTTGATGAAGCACTATGGACATACAGGACTGCCTATAAAACACCAATTGGCATGTCCCCGTATGCCCTGGTCTTTGAAAAAGCTTGTCATCTGTCGCTCGAATTGGAGCATAAGGCGATGTGGGCATGCAAGAAGCTGAAGTTTGATTTAGCAAGTGCGGGGAAAGTCCAGAAGTTGCAACTGAATCAGTTGGTCGAATGACGAAGGGATGCCTATGAAAATGCCAAGATTTATAAGGAGAAAACCAAAAAGTGGCATGATAACCGCATAAATGACCGGACATTCACCGAAGGACAACAGTTATTATTATTTAATGCTTGTTTGCGATTGTTCCCAGGGAAGTTGAAATCTCGCTGGTCTGGGCCATTCAAAATCAAGACTATCTTTCCTCACGGTGCAGTGGAACTAACAACTTTAGAGGGGAACAACGCATTCAAAGTCAATGGTCAACGAATTAAGCCTTACTATGGAGGCGACTTCGAGCGACGCATGGACACCATTGACTTGGGCAAGGATTAAACCGCTTGCAGGGGAAGCGATTGCAGTAATTCTGAGAACTTCTTTCAATCAGCATCCCTATCTATGTTTACGTGCTTTCTTTATAGTTTTCTTTTACTGCTTTCTAAATCTCGTTATTTACTGCTTCTTAGGAGTAGTATTTAATGCTTTCTATAATTCTCTTCAATTTAATTTTTCATGTCATGTTTAGATTCCTTTAATTTGTATACATTAGTAACGATGTTCTTTAATATCTGTGAATAATTGGATGAAGCATGAGTCACCGCAAAGTCTTTCCGACTTGCATTTTTGATGATGTAAAAAGCATAAAAATTAGTATGAAATGCGATGATGGGTGCATTGTGAGTTAACAAGAGACACCTTATGTCCATTACACCCAAATACATTGCATTGGGGGGGGGGGGGAGGGTGTTGCGCGCGTATGTGCCCATCCTTAGCTAAATGCATTATGTTGAGGTATCCTCTAGAAATGTGTTAGTTAAAGGGTGTGTCGTGAGGGAGCATGCGTTGTTGCCCGTCCTCAGTAAAAATGTATTTACGTTATTAGAAACGCGGTGTTAATTTTTAGTGTGCACCCATCTGAATCAAATTCAAAAAGATAACAACGAAATTCTTTGATTCTTTGTATAGGCAACAAATTTTGTATTGCGTTAATTTTTAATTATTTGTATACTGTGTTAATATTCAATACAAATGAGTACAGATTTACTCCTTTTTGCCTGTGCCATTTTCTTTATCATCCTTTGTCAAGATTTGTGATGTTATGATATTTTACTTTTACGTTATTCATTGTGCTGCCATGATGCCATATATGTTTATACTTAGAAACATTTCTCATACTTTGTAAATTCTGACCAACACTTAGTTAATTATTTGTTTAGCAGTACTTTACCTTTTATCTTACAAAGTTCTGCTCAAACCTTCTTTTTGAAAATTTTATTCTAAGTAATTGTCTATTCTATCCAAACAACGCAATGAGGACCTTGCTTATCTTTAAATTTGGGGGTGGGGAAGGTCTGAGCAGATAAGATCAAGAATATGCGATCTTCAAGAAAAGACGTTCATTTTCATTGTCTACCAAATATATATATATATATATTGCCAAACTCCAATGTCAGTGCAAGGGAAAGCTTAAAAAATGTCCCAACCTGATAAGAGTTTAGTTGTGAAAGGAGCCTGCTCGTAGTTGGATGTTCGTATGACACTCGTAGGAGCAAGCCAAAACGAAAGTGGGTTTCCAAGAACAACGCAATATGAAAGAAAATAAATGAGTGTAAGAGACAACTCCTTTGAATATCATGAGTTAAAGTTGAAATTGGCACACAACCATAGTTGGATATTCGCATGACACCCGTGGGAGCAAGCCAAAACGAAGAGTGTAACCATGACTAACAGTCTCTAATAAATAATTGAAAGTTTGACCACCGCATGTAAATATATCAAGTTGTTTTGACAAAGAAGAGATAAACATTCTATTTTTAAAAACTAGAAAAGCATCTTTGAGCAAAATTTTGTATATAGAAGAATAAAGTAGAGCTTTGTTAAGAATTAGCAAGGATAGAAGAAAATTGCATTGTTAAGAAATGTGCCTATGCATAACACTCGGAGCAGCCAATCGACGCAAAAATATATGAGAGGAATTTAACTTTATTGCCTTAGTAGAAGATATGCTCGAGGACAAGCATATATATAAATTTGGGGGTGTGATAACTTGTAGAAATACAATTTATTTATGTTGCCTTATCTAGATATTGCGGCTAAAAGAGAAGGAATATGCGTCGATTGTAGGAAAATTAGCTCAGAAATACAATAATTATGAATTATCGCAATTACACCCACTAACATCATCAAGATGGTAGAAGAGGATATTTTTACTCTTTTTTGCAAAAAACCAAGTCACCGCTTGCGATCAAGGCTCAACGAGAAACTGAACAATGCATCTTTGTTACATTGTGCCCATCAATCAATGAAAAGACGATTAACGTAATGATGGCGCAATACGACAGTCGATCAGAGCTGAGTTTCAACCTCATGCGGTAATAAAAACAACACCGCATGCAAGCAACCAATCGAAAGATGCAGCTGAGCAACGCAAACGCAGAGGATTGTGACACGTGTACAACTAACCGTTGTGCAAATTTGACGGTCTGATTGCATAACAAAAGGAATATTTATTCCTCCATCTTCGGAATTTCCATAACAAGAAGTGGGGTCCACAAGCCAAGAGTCAAAGCTTTCCACCTATAAATACCCTCATAGAATTCAGAGAAGACATACTTGATACGGGTATAATTGATATGAAGGCTAATTGCTGCTGGATATTGAGAGAAAGGCTGAGCTGAGTACTGATCAGAATAAATCCGGGAAGAGAAGAGACAAGGTTGAGAGGTGAGTCTCAGTGCGAATCTGCCAGATCCCCGCCGTCAAGCTCAGTGCTTAGATCCCTACTACCGATTGAGCAACCCTGAGAGGGAAGCTCATCCATCCGTTCACTTCATCCACGTCGGCAAGCAAATCTCCATCCAGATCGGCGCTAAGACGTTGGCGCTTATTTGTATTTGTTTCTAACTCTATTTCATCAAGTGTATTTCATATTCTTAATCTCTTCATTCACAAATCATGTATCATACGCTAAATAGTTTTATTGAATGTCTCGATCACTTTCACTACTACTTTTCTGTCTATTTCGTTCCTCCATTAATCGTTTTCTCCATGAAGTTTTCTTAATACCTTGGTGATTAATATGGATTAAACAAGTAACTTAATTTGTGCTAACGAGATAAATGCGTTTAGCTAAGGCATGCTAGACGGCATCTTCGCCTATGAGAGCAGAAGTGAATATGTCATTCTGATCTATCGAGATAAGTTTAAAAGAATGTGTTAACTAAAACGAGTAGTACTTCCAAAGATGGAAGTAACCTTGCGTTCATTACGTTCATCCCTTTTTCATCACAGAGATGTGGGAACGTGGCCGATCACCGAGAGGAATACGCCAAGGGAAAAGTGGAACAATCTTATATCTTTAACGTAATTAAGGAACTTGCGCTGTTTATATTAGTTATCTTTTTTGTTTCTGCGTTGTATATAAGACTTGTCACCACATTACATGATCTTTGCATAATCTTCACAGCTAGCCTTGACCTCAGTATCTTGTATCATCTTAGCTTAGATTTACTTTATCGCATTTTACTTTAACATAATTTATGTTATTAACGCATTTTTACCGCTTTACTTTACATTATCACATGTTTAATTTCCTGTACACAAGAACTTTATTAATTTGAAAAAAAAACCTCTAGTCACATGTATCACAAGCATAATGCAATAACCTAAAACAGTCCCTGTGTTCGACCTCGGATCACACCGAGAAACTTGCGGTGAAATTTTACTTGGTTTCAACACAAGGAAACTTGTGACAACGCACAGCATACTACAAGAACATTTGTTAATAATGCATATCTAGAAGTAGTATCACATATCATCGCATAAAATCTATGTCACAACAAGTTTATGGCATGGGCTTGCATTACATTACAATTACTGCGTGTCACTTAGTTAGTTTTGGATATTCAGATCTTTCGAGATCGAAAGAACAAAATGCTAGCACTATCTCAGGTATTGTATATTGACAAGATGCTTGTCAAGTATTCGATGCATAACTCCAAGAGGGGCCTATTGTCTTTCAGGCACGGAGTTACTTTGTCTAAGGAACAGTGTCCTAAGACACACCATGAGGTTGAGGATATGAGACGGATTCCCTATGCATCTGCCATGGGCAGTTTGATGTATGTGATGTTATGTACTAGACCTGACATCTACTATGCAATGGGATAGTCAATATATATCAGTCTAATCTAGGATTAGATCATTGGACAACCGTTAAGAACATCCTTTGAAGGAAATCAAACATGAGGATTTTCATGAGTAGTAGAATGATTGTTCCAAATTCCATTCGTATTTAAACATACACAATTACAATCAAGAAACAGAAACTTACTGGTCATGTACAATATGAAATTACAACATGTTTTTCAAGAAGATCAAGGGATAAAGTAGTTGGGATTGGTGTCCTAATTCTCCCGGAGTCTCATTATTTGTAACTATACACATTGTTTATGAATAAAATAACTTTTATTTCATTCTGACATTTACTCATACCCAATAAACAAAGCTCCATGATTATCTTATGTAAACTTAAGCATGTATATGAGATATATAAGTGGATCATGTCTTAAGTGATAACCTAAATAGGTCTGTAGTATAAAGATTAAGGAAGGATTTCTGATCCTAGTGACACTATGGATACGACCCGCTTTGTAGAGGCTTACAAGTGTTGTAAACTACTACAGATGGTAGATCTTGACCATTCATGTAGAGAAATACGAACAGAGGTGTCCTATACAAAGAGTTTGTATAAGACCAAACCACAAGATGATTAAACTCTGTATATAACGTCATTGATACTAGAGACTTACATCTCACGTAAATTATCATAGATGACACGACCTTAATTCTGAGTGTTTTGGGAACTCTTGCCTTTGAGAGCAGTTCTTTTATTAGTATGGGTGAGATTGGCCATATTGCCAACTCAACATGCCTACCTTTTTGGGGACTCGTCTGATTTGGGAGTTGGGAACTCAATACACAAGATGGAATTCACTCCTTCCCCGAAGTAGGGGTAAGTAGATAGATTGCTCCCTTAAGGGCTAATTTCAGGGCTTGAACATAGTGGCCACAACTTCTCTTTGGAAGAGAAGACTCAGTCATAGTAGGACTATGACTGATTTTCACTAGAGGAATTAGTGGTACTTAAGGAGTTAGATGTAACTACAGGGGCATAACGGTTATTGGTCGAGCTGTACTTACGACCGATCTGTGAAGGGTTGTCGCACTGTTGATTGGTTAAGATGGACACATAATATATCTATAGTAAGAAGAGTTCAGCTGTCAGTCTTTAGTAGAGTGCCTGCAGTTAATGGATGGTGGATCCCGTGATTAAAGAGTTTAGTCAGTTATTCATGTACTGTTGGAGCTTCGAGCTACAGGTCCATAAGGTCCCCTTCGTAGCTCAATGGATTCAAGCTGAGGGATCAGTTCTTGGTGTTGATTTGAATTATTCAAATTGACAAGAGGTACTTTGATTATATATGATATGATCGGTGTGGTGTATGAGATACATCTAATAGAGGATTAATGTAAATGAGATTTACATTAAGAGTCATGGAATAGAAAAAGAGCTATGGTTTGTATGTTTCATGAGATGAAATATTAAAACTATAGGTTATAAATATAGTATGATAATTGGGTTATCATTTATATTTATAATAATATTAACTATTGGATAATTGTCTCTCTTTCTCTAATAATCAATTTAGTGAGAGGTTATGGGTGGTTTCATGGTAACCATGAGATGAAAGGAAAAATTTTCCTAATTTTAGTAAGATTTGCAAAATTGTTAATTTGAGATTTCCAATCACGGAAATTACTCACGGAGAGTTATCAAGTAAATCAGATTTACTAAGTGTCAACTTGGAGTAAAATAGTGGAGTGTTTTTACACGATAGACACTCATCTAAACGATGAGCTAAGCGATCGTATAGCTTTTGCTAAACGATCGCATAACTTTTACTAAATGATTGGGCATCGACCTATACAATAGATTGTTTCATCTCCCACTTGCTTAATCATTTACACGATTGTTCTTCCTCCGGTTTTCTACCTTTAACCAAGTCCACACAGAGCCCACCCTCTAGATTTTCACACTTAGAATGCCAAGGTAAACTTCTTGATAGTGTCATACTCAACTCGACACAGTCAAGGTTCTGTGGAGGTTATTCATGATGTTCAAGGTGTTCGTGACCTTGGTGCTTGCTTTGTTCGAGTTCACTGTGATCGTGCAATGTAGCGGTCGTGTTAGACGAATGTTTGTGTGTTGCTGTGTTACTATGATCGAGCGTTCGTGATCAATGAACTTAAAATGAGTCTTCAAAGGTTTATTAGTCTTATCCCTTGATCACGTTCTACAGCAAGCTTCTGTTTGTGACTATAATTGTTGTTGTTCATATACGATGAAATTTGGAAAGATCCTTCCGCTGCTCATGGAAATCCTCGTGTCCGATTTCCTTCAAAAGTATCATACCTTTGAAGACTTATCTTCAAACTCCCTCGATCATGAACGCTCGAACAATCTCCAAGACTGTAACACATGAACGCTGGAACTCAGCGACCGCAACACAGTACGATTATAACGACCACCACACGAACACCATGAACTCAACGAACAGCCTCAACAAACCTCGACTTTTTCGAGTTTAGTCAGACACCACCATAATGGATACCTTGGTATTCTTGGTGTGAGGATTCATAAGTGTGTGCTCTGTGTTGACTTGGTTAGAGGAAGAGACCGGAGGAATAACAATCGTGTAAGAGCAACTAGGAGATGGCAAGAGTCTATCGTATAGACGATGCCCAATCATTTAACAAATGCTCCGTGATCATTTAGCTAATGGCCAGCTGAGTTAACCATTATGTAATGTCATTTCACGATTGTTCAATATCTCTTTAGCTATCGTTTAGTGAATCCTATTCACTTGACAGCGATTCCGTGAGAACTTTTCGAGATTAGAAACTCTAACAACAACTACTAAATTTAGGAAAACATTTTTACTTTTATCTCACGGTTACCATGAAATTACCAATATCCTCCCACTCAATTGGTTATTAGAGAAAAAGATATAATTATCCAATAATTAATATTATTATAAATATATATGATAACCAACTTATCATAGTATATTTATAACCTATAGTTTCAATATTTCATCTCATGAAACATATAAACCATAGTTCTTTTTCAATTTTATGGTACTTAATGTAAATCTCATTTACATTAATCCTCTACTTGATGTATCTCATACATCACACCGATCATATCATATATAATCGCAATACCTCTTGTCAATTTGAACATTTCAAATCAACACCAAGAACTGATTCTCAACTTGAATCCATTGAGCTACCAAGGGGACCTTATGGACCTGTAGCTTAAAGCTGCAATGGTATGTGAATAACTTACTAAACTCTTTAGTCACGGGATCCACCATCCATTAACTTCCAGACACTCCACTAAAGACCGATAGTTAAACTCTTCTTACTACAGAGATATTATGTGTCCATATCAACCAATCAACAGTGCGATAACCCTTCATAGATCGCTTGTAAGTACAGCTAGGCCAATAATCGTTATGCCTCTATAGTTACATCTAACTCCTTAAGTGCCACTGATCCCTCTAATGAACATAAGTCATAGTCCTACTATGACTGAATCCTCTTTTCAAAAAGAAGTTGTGGCCACTATGTTCAAGACCCGAAATCAGCCCTTAAGAGAGCAATCTATCTACTTACCTCTACTTCGAGGAAGGAGTGAATTCCATCTTGTGTAACTGAGTTCCCAGTTCCCAAATAAGAAAAATTCCCAAAAAGGTAGGCATGTTGAGTTGGCAATCTGGCCACTCCCACCCATACTAATCAAAGGACCGCTCTCAAAAGCAGGAGTTCCCATAACACTCAGGATTAAGGTCATGTCACCTATGGTCGTTTAGGTGAGATGTAAGTCTCAAGTATCAACGACGTTATATATAGAGATGAGTCATCTCGTGGTCCAGTCTTATACAAACTCTTTGTATAGGACACCTCCGCTCGCATGTCTCCACATGAATGGTCAGGATCTACCATCTGTAGTAGTTCACAACACTTGTGATGCGTTGTTTTATGCGGTGAATTAATGAAAGGAATTGCAGTGATGGGAAATGCGTTGTGCAATAAATTTTCTCAGCAGAATCCAAGTATAAATCCTACTAAGTTTCCTGGTAAGTCTAGGGTCGAACTCAGGGACTAAGGAAAATGATATGCGCTGGTGATTCTTAAGATAACTTTGCGGTAACAAAAAAATTAATGATTGGTTGGTTTGTTGTTTGCGGTATAGAATATATGCGGCGGAGTTACGAAAAGAGTTAATAATACGGAAGATGCGATGAATATGCAGTGAACGGGTTGAGAAGGGGTTTAGCTAATACTTCCTAGGATTGCGTTCATGTTATGCGATCATGCAACACACATACAATAGCAAATCATCTCTCAATGAAAATGCTACGGCTTCTAGTTTTAGAACGCATGCGATATATGCGATGAAATATATAGGACCTATACATATGCCTCTATTCTTGTTTATGCGATGACAAATGACATACACACATACAAGGCGACCGCATAATACCATAACCTATCTCTAGGGTGCATGCAATGCATGTTGGCAAACAGACCTTATCTCTAAGTCCCTATCTCTTGCTTATGCCGATCTAATCTTGCTCTCTTGAGTCGAGATTCTAACCTAGCTCTTTCAAATCTCAGGTTCTTTCTTTAGACTCTCTCTCGAGTAGCTCTAAAGGAGTGTTAGGCGCAACATAAGACAAGATGATTGCATGCAATGAAGATTCTAGGTCATGTTAGTTAAGTTCTTCTCAACCCATTCGATAGATTTAGCTACTCATGTGTGCTTTTAAAAGAGTGAACAGATGTAGATAAGCAAGTTCCATTTTATAGATATGTGATTGAAATACAGAATAACAATGCGGAATAAGAATAAAGAGCCCGGTAGCAATCTCTTTCTTCCCAAGGCTTTTACACTGTTCTTCTCTACTCTGCTCAAAAGATAATCTCGCTCTCGCGAGAATCGACCCTTTCTCTGTTTTTCCACACCTTCTGGGTTCTCTCTTGAGCTGACCAGAGCGATCTTCTGGTGTCTCTTCCCTTCTCTCGCTCTGCTTTCTAAGTAAAAGAAAACTATGAACAAGGCTACTTCTAACTATGGAGAAAATTATCTAACTGTTGAACTTGACAAACTGACGAACTTCTTTACTGACGGTGGCCTCTGGTATTTATAGAGCTTCGGGGTGAAAGGCTTCTTCTCTCTTATGATTGCACTGTTGGGATGACATTAATTCTCTGTCTGATGCACCGAATATTTGTCACCGAAAAATTGAGTGTACTTGCTACAGTAGTTTGTTAACGGCTTGTCAACTTAATTCGAAATCAACCGTCATCAGCTTTCTATCCCATCGTGATTTATTATACTTTCCACCCGGATGTGCCCTCCAAGTTGTGACGGCTCTATGCGGCAACCTTTTTTAGCAGATATTTGCGAGCGCAAATCACCGCATAGCCTTGCGGTAACGCAATATTTTGATGCGCTCGACATTGATTTCTTGTGATCGCATTTTCCGCCTTCCGTCAACGCATATTCTGCACAAAAATACATAAGTTAACTGTTTTCATGCGATGGATGCATGCAACTGCAATATTATGAACTTAATGCTTTTTAGACGCAATCTTATATGTTTTCATCACTGCAACCCTACATTGTTTTATAACTTAGCACTGTAATAATGTGCATTTCTGCCCGTTATCAACTTGCATACCTCTACAAAGTGAGCCGTATCTGTAGTGTCACCAGGATCAGGTATCCCTCTTTAATCCTTATACTACAGACCTTTTTAGGTTATCACTTAAGACATGATCTACTTGTATATCTCATATACATGCTTAAGTTTACATACAATAACCATGGAGCTTTGTTTATTGGATATGAGTAAATGCCAAATAAAATAACTCTTATTTTATTCATAACAATGTATACATATTACAGACTACGAGACTCCGGGAGAATTAGGACACCAGTCCCAATAATCTCCCATTTGTCCTAATGCCTCGAGAGACTAATGTACAATAAAAGATAAATACATGTACAATATACAATAAACTAGGGCATACCCCAGTATCATCTCCCACTTGCCCTAGACAAGATGCCGCATGTCCCGCAGACCCAGACTCTCCAGATGACCTTTGAACACTTTAGCCTTGAGAGCCTTTGTAAATGGATCAGCAACGTTGTGCTTCGTCACGATCTTCGTGACTATCACATCACCGCGATGCATAATCTCCCTGATCAAGTGGTATTTCCGCTCTATATGCTTACCTCGAGGATGACTTTGAGGTTCCTTCAAATTTTCCACAGCCCCGATGTTATCACAATAAAGAGTGGTCGACTTATCCATATTTGGAACAACTTCTAAATCCGTAAGGAATTTCCTCAGCCAAACAACCTCCTTAGTTTCTTCGCAAGCGGCTATGTATTCAGCTTCCATAGTGGAGTTTGCATGCATCCTTGCTTGATGCTTCACCACACTACAACCCCTCCATTCAGATTGAACACTAACTGCAATGTCAATTTACGAGAATCTCTATCGATCTGAAAGTCAGAGCCTGTGTATCCTATAAGGATCATATTTTTATCTCCATACATGAGCATGTAGTTCCTCGTTCTCCGATAATACTTGAGGATCGTCTTGATCATCGTCTAATGATCAAATCCTAGATTGGATTGATAACGACTGACAATCCCTACTGCATAGCAAATGTCGGGTCTGGTATACAACATTGCATACATTAAGCTTTCAATTGCTGAAGCATAGGGAATCCATCTCATCTCCTCAACCTCTTGAGGTGTCTTAGGACATTGATCCTTACGATTCCATGCCTGAAGGGTATATTACCCCTTTTGAAATCATGCATCTTGTACCTAATCAATATTTAATCGATGTACGATGCCTGAGACAAGGATAACCTCTTGGTCTTATGATCCCGAATGATCAGAAACCTTACATCATTCCCAATGAGTAGGATATCATCCACATATAGTACCAGGAAAGCTATTGAGTTATTGATGTTCTTCTTATAAACACATGGTTCATCAACATTCAGATCAAAGCCAAAGGATTTGACCACATTGTCAAACCTAATATTCCATAATCTAGACACTTGTTTCAGCCCATAAATGGACCTATTAAGCCACTCTGGTTGAGCCATGTAGATGGTCTCCTCAAGATTACTATTAAGAAAGGCAGTTTTAACGTCCATTTGTCGTATCTCATAATCATAAAATGTAGCTATGGACAAGAGTATCCTGATAGACTTCAACATGACAACAGGCGAGAAAGTTTCCTCATAGTCAACTCCCTCAACTTGGGTATATCCCTTTGCCACGAGTCTAGCCTTAAAGATTTGCACCTTTCCATCTATACCTCGCTTTCGCTTATAGATCCACTTACATCCTATAGGTCTTACCCCATCAGGTTGATCCACAAGCTCCCAGACTTGATTAAAGTATATAGACTCCATCTCTTGGTTGATGGCCTTAATCCACTCAATCTTGTCAACATCCTCCTTTTCTTGCTTAAAAGAGAATGGATCCTCGTCCCCATCATTAGAACTGACGTTCTAGGCTTCAGTCAAATCCATATAGCGATCCGAAGGGTTCATAACCCTCCCATTATGTCAAGGCAGTCTCAACTCTTGAGTTGGTTAACTAAATGTACCGACCTCAACAACTCTTGTTGATCTGTCAGTCTGTTCAACAACTCTTGTTGAACCCTCAGTAGTCTCAGTCTCACTAGAAATCTTACGTAAAACAAGCTTACTTCATGGTTTATGATCCCTGATGTGGTCTTTTTCCAAGAAGATAGCAGTTGTAGAAACAAACACTTTGTTCTCACTCGGATCATAGAAGTATTCACCCCTCGTTTCCTTGGGGTAACCTACAAAGAGGAAAACTTTCGAATGCGGTTCCAACTTCTTCGGGTTAGTCACAAGCACATGGGTCGAACAGCCCCAAATCCTGAAATGACGTAAACTACCTTTGCGACCTTTCCACAACTCAAAAGGTGTTTCAAAAACACTCTTCGAGGGAACGTTGTTCAGAAGGTAACATGCAGTCTCCATTGCAAAACCCTAAAACGAGTTTGGAAAATGAGCATAACTCATCATAGATCAAAACATGTCCAACAAGGTTCTGTTTCTCCTTTCTAATACACCATTCTACTGAGGTGTACCTGGGGCCGAGAGTTGGGATGCAATCCCATGTTCAAGTACCCCAACATCCTCAAGTATCTATGGAGAACGAGGGACTACATGTTTGTGTATGGTTCTAAGGATTTGATCCTTATGGGATACACAGACTCTGATTTTTAGACTTATAGGGATTCTAGGAAATCCACATCAGGATCAGTGTTTACTCTTTACGGAGGAGTTATAGTATGGCAAAGTACCAAGCAAAGTGCATCGCGACCATGAAGGCTGAGTATGTAGTGGCTTGTGAAGCTGCTAAGGAGGCCGTTTGGCTCAGGAAATTCTTGACTAATCTAGAAGTTGTTCCAGAGATGTAAAAGCCCATCACACATTATTTTGATAATAGTGGTGCTGTGGCTAATTCCCAAGAGCCTAGGAGTCATAAACGGGGCAATCACATAGAACGGCAATATCATCTCATCCGAGAGATTATGCATCGAGGGGACATGATTGTCATGAAGATAGCTTCAGAACACAACGTTGCTGATCCGTTTATGAAGGCCCTTACGGCTACTGTGTTTGAGGGTCACCTATAGAGTATGGGTCGGTGGGACAGACCACAGCTAGACTAGGGAAAGTGAGAGATATTGTACTGGGCGTTTTATGCCCTAGTTTATTATTTTGTGTACTTTGTATTTTATTATATTGTACACCACACTAGCTTTAGGACAAGTAGAAGATTGTTGGGGTTGATACCCTAAATCTCGTAGGGTCTTATCGTTTATAAACATTGTATGAACAAACTCTTATATGATTAATAGTATATGATATTTTATTCACTTTGTCTATAAAATATGTGATATTTTAGTTGCATTGACCACAAACAAATAAACTAACATCCAAGGTTATTGTTGTAACTTAAACATACATGTGGAGACATACAGGTCGATCATATTTAAGTGATAACTTAAATGGTCTATAGTAGATGGATAAGGCTGGGTACCTTATCCTGGTGACACTACGAGTATGGCCCGTTTTATAGGTGTTACAATTGTTGTAAAGTGTTACAAATGATTAGATCCTAATCATTCATGTATTAGACATACGAGTGGGGATACTCTATACAAAGGTGTTTGTATAAGATCGGACAACGAAATATTTAGTCTCATTGTATAACACCGTTCATAATAGAGACTTATATTTCACCAGGATGACCATAGGTAACATGACTTGAATCCTGAGTGAGTTGTGAACTTCCTGCCTATGAAGGCGCTCCTTTGTATTGTATGGATGAGAGTGGTCAGATCTCCGACTTAACAAACCTACCATTTTGGGGATTCATCTGATTGGGAAGCTGGGAACACAGCTACACAATATGGAATTCACTCATTCCCCGAAGTAGGGGTAAGTAGATAAATGCTTAAAGGCTGATTCCAGGTCTTGAACAATGTGGCGCCACACTCTCTCCTGGCTTGAGAGGGGTTTAGTCATAGTAGAACTATGATCTATTGTTCATTAGAGGGATCCATGGCATTTAAGGAGTTAGATGTAACTACAGGGGCAAAATAGTAATCTGGCCCAATTGTACTTATAAGCAATTTGTGAAGGGTCATCGTACTATTGATTGGTTATATCCAATGGTCACATAAATATATCTATAGTGCGAAGTGCAGCTGTCAATCTTTAGTGGAGTGTTCGACAGTTAACAGATGGTGCATAATGTAATTAAATAATTTAATTAATTATTTATGTACCGTTGAAGCTTCAAGCTACAGGTTTATAAGGTCCCCTTGATAGATCAAAATGATTTAGTTGAGAATCAGTTTTTGGGTTAATTTGAATTGTTCAAATTAATAAGAGGGATTTAATTATGTATGATATAATTAAATTATTTCAATTATATATGATATAATTTTCATAATGTATTTTATACATTATAATTTAATGGGAGGAAATAAATATTTGAATGAGATTCAAATATATTTTCTATGAATGTGATTCATGGTTGTTAAATTTAATATAAATATGATTTATTTTAAATGCCATAAAATAGAGAAAAGAAACTATAGTTTATATTGTATATGATACAATATTAAAACTATAGTTTATATATTAATGGAATTTGGACGATCCGCTTCCGCTTATGGATCTCTTTAATACGAGTTTCGTCATGGACAACATGAATGGTGACACATGGCCTTTGGGACACTAAGCAATGGACATCTATTTTTTATTATATATTCATAATACTCCCCCTTAGATGCCCATATATATATATATGAAATATGTCTCGTTAAAACCTTACTAGGAAAAACCTAATAAAAAATCCTAGTGAAGGAAAAAGAGTACATGTTTCATATAATACATACTCCTAAAAGAATACAATATATTTACTTCCCCTCATGAAAACATCACTTAAGATCTATGAGACGCCAGATTCCAATGTTGTGTACCAATTTTTCAAAAGTTGTAGTTGGTGATGCCTTTGTAAATAAGTCTGCCAGGTTATCCTTTGAACAAATTTGTTGTAAAGTGATATCGCCATTTTCTTTAATATCATGAGTGTAGAAAAGCTTCGGTGAAATATGTTTTATTCTATCTTCTTTAATATATCCTCCTTTGATTTGGGCTATGCAAGTTGTGTTATCTTCATATAATATTGTTGGAAGATTTTTATTAGAAGACAAGCCACACGTTTCAAGAATGTATTGAGTAATTGACTTTAGCCATACACATTCTCGACTAGCCTCGTGAATTGCAAGAATTTCAGCATGACTTGAGGAAGTGACCATTATAGTCTGTTTCACCGATCGCCATGATATAGTAGTTCCTCCACATGTAAATAGATAACCTGTTTGAGATCTAGCTTTGTGTGGATTAGATAAATATCCAGAATCTGCATAACCAACTAGATCAAAATTTGATGTATTTGAATAAAACAAACTCATATCGATTGTTCCTTGGAGATAACAGAATATATGCTTAATTTCGTTCCAATGTCTTTTTGTAGGAGAAGAACTATATCTAGCTAATGAATTTACTGAAAATGCAATATCTAGTCTTGTATTATTATCAAGGTACCTAAGTGCACCAATTGCACTAAGAAATAGTACTTTTGGACAAAGAAATTCTTCATTATCTTCTCGAGGTCGAAATATATCTTTCTTTATATCCAATTAACGGACTTCCATTGGAATAAGTGTGCTTTGTCCATAAAAAATATTTTAAAGATTTTTCCTGTATAAATTGATTGATGAATAAATATTCCATCTGCTAAATGTTTAATTTGAACCAAGGTAAAATTTTGTTTTTTCGAGATCCTTCATCTCAAATTCTTTCTTAAGATATTCAAGCTCTTCAGGAGATTCAATTATATTCAAGTCATCAATATATACAGTTATAATAGCAAATTCTGATTGATTTATTTATAAAAACACACAAACATATTAAATTATTTTGATATCCTTCTTTCAATAAATATCCACTTAGGCGATTGTACCACATCCATCCTAATTGTTTCAATCCATATAGTGATCTCTATAACTTTATTGAATACCATTCTTGGAGATTTGATGTACATGTTTTAGGTAACTTAAATCATTCAAAGATTCTCATATAAATATCATTATCAAGAGATTCATATAAATATGCTGCGACTACATCCATAAGATGCATATCCAGACTTTTATACACAGTCAAGCTAATTAAATATCTTAATTTAATTGCATCCACCACCGAAGAATACGTCTCCTCAAAATCAATATCAGGTCTTTGTAAAAAACCTTGTACAACTAGTCTTGCTTTATATCTTGTGACCTCATTATTTTCATTTTTTCTCCTCACAAATACACCCATTTGTATCTCACAGGTTTAACACCTTCTAGTGTTCGCACTACTGGTCCAAAAACTTGACGTTTTGAATGTGAGTTTATTTCTGCCTCGATTGCTTATTTCCACTGAAGCCAATCTTTTTAAGTCGACATTCTTCAATAGATTTTGGATTAGGAACCTCATTTTTAGATATAACATCAAGAGTAACATTATACGCAAAAATGTTGTCAATAATTACATTAATTCGATTCGATCTTTTTCCTATCATGACATAGTTTATTGAAATTTCATTATTATCTTTAGGTATTTCACCTTCCTCACTCATCATGTTGAGGATTTCTTTATGGGTATTTACATCCTCAACCAAATTTTTTTCACTATTAATCATTTTTCGTTTTCGAGGATTTTTATCTTTGGAACACATTAGTCTACCACGCTTCTGGCATGTTCCATACTCATTAATGACAAGTTGGGATATCAATTTTTTTGTGGAACATTTTTAGCTGGTATATTTGACTTAGTTACTTTCTTTGCATCTATAAATGCATCTGGTAATTAATTTGCTATATTTTGCAAATGAATCATTTTTTGAACTTCAAGTTCACATTGATATGTATAGGGATCTAAATGTGACAATAACGATGCATTCCATGTAATTTCTTTTTCCAATTTCTTAATTTATCCCCTAATGTTGGAAAATTTGTCTTCAATAAAATGACAATCAGCAAATTGTGCAGTATATTCCACCTTTCTCGACATTGCTACTGCAAGAGCATATTTGAGACATGAAATGTAGAAAATGTCTTCTCTAACATATCAACATCAGTAATTTTCTCCCTGCACAACAACAATTTTGAACTGATTTTAAATCACGCAGAGTTGTAATCACTTACTGATTTAAAATCTTGCAAGTACATCCAACGAGCTTTAGGAAGAATAACTGTTTTTTGATGATCATACCTCTCTTTCAAATTTTTCCACAACATACAGAATCTTTTATTGCAAGATACTCCATTTTCAATCCTTGTGGAGATAATGACGAAGGAGGATCACAGCTTTTGCTTTGTCCTGACTAGATGTCGTATTTTCTTCTTTAATTGTTTCTCTCAAGTTCATAGCATCCAGGTGAATTTTGGCATCGAGCACCCATGACCAATAATTATTGTCATTAATATCAAGGGCTGCGAATTCTAATTTTGTAAGGTTTGTCATGACTACACTATCACAAAATATTATATTTATATTAGAAATTTAATATGTACAAAATATGTAAAATAACATTAAATTTATTAATTATAACGAAGAGAAAAAAATCGACATACCTTTAGGACCTATCTTTAGTGAAGAAAATGACAGGAGCTCGTGTTGATAATATGTTATGAAATTGAGGAGCACAATGGGAATATAGATACGGAAAAGTATAATATAATAATAATAAATAAATAAAAACTAGAATTATAAAATTTGACAATGGAAAATTTTAGTGAAATTTGGTGTGGATTTCTCACCAATTGGTATATAATTTTAAGATCCACCAAAGACCACTATTTATAGGCAAAGTAACAAGTAGAATATAGACTTACATAGACACCAAGCTTGAATTACTACAAGCTACATGGACAACATGAATGACGACACATGACCTTTGGGACATTCGGTAATGAATATCTTTTTTTTTTTTCTTATAATATTCATAATAAAATCATTATAATAAAATGAGAAATAAAGAAAAGTAAAAAGGTTCCAATCACTAGGGTCCGAAGGCGTGTCTAAGAGAATGGCAATTGGCAAACATGCTCCTTAACCGCTGGACAACCAAAAAATTTCAATGCCCTCGAGTTTCTTTAATACAATAACCTACGGTTTTTCAAAAACAAAAACCGCTTTTGTAAAGGGAAAAAATCTTTTAAATTCTAAAAAACATTTTTAAAATTTTAAAAACAGAAAGTACCAAACAAACATGTTTTTCAAACACTAAAAACTAAAAACCAATTATTCATCCAACAGCCTCTAAACTAAACGAACAAACTAGATCTAAACCAATAACATATCCTACCTCAAAATTGAACAAAACATGAACCCACATAAAAATTGAACCAAGTGCTAATACATATATATATATATATTACAAATGCACATTTATTACAAATATAAATAATAAGTACATAGATAATATACAAGATATATAGGAAATTCAACTGCTACCTACATATCAACAGACGGTGAAAGATTGAGAAAGATTCCAACCATGAAGGGTAATTTTTGGAGTAACACCAGGAGGAGCCTCAAAAGAGAGATTGATAAGCATAGCCTCACCAGGAACCAGGGAAAAATAGTTGTTTGAGTAGTGAACAGGCAGAATTCTTGTATCCCCTCCTTCATCCTCTACCTTCGAATCATGGACCTCAAAGTGAAGAAAGAAGGCGACTCCGACATCATTCCCATCGATTTCAACTAACCTTGTACTGTTGTTTCCGATACTAAAGAAACCAGTGCTGTATTTTTCATTGGTCTGTTCTTTGTTTTCAAGAAGCAAAGAATTTGAATCTAAATCTCCTTGGCCTTGCCTATTGATAAAGTTGTTCTTGTAGGTTAACCTTGAAGATTCTGCATTCTTTGAATTGTTCTGCACATTCGCACTGACTTCATAGCTGGATCCTTTTCTATTAAACTCATATATGACCTTAATGGGTATGCTACTCTTTCTGTAGGGCTCCAACATCTTGTAGTCTCCACCGGACTGATGTAACCAGTAGAAGTTTCTCGAGATAATACCGTAGTTTGATATCTCGTACAGCTTGAGAAGAAGAAAGTAGACAGGCTTGGAATTTTCGTACGTTGGATAGTCCATCTCAGCAATGGATGATGTCTGCTTTGGAGGCAAGGAGAGTTTCTCAAAAATTTTAAAATACGGGCGCGTCCCTTCAAGGTCCCACACGGAGGCTTCAATGGCAACACCAGATATCTCATTCGATGTAGTGTTTACGACCTGTTCAAGGCAGCGAGAAAAACAAACTCACAGTTAAGTTGAGAAAACACAGATGAAAACATTCAAAGTTAAATCCTGGGATTCCCATGGTTACAAGAACATAGGAAATGATGAGATAAATATATAGTTTATGCCCCATTGCTATCAGCCCCCGTCTAAAGAAAATTGAAGCCTTGAACAAAACAAGTGGATTTGGAGTTCTACTCAAAGACCCACCCCTTTCCCAATTATGTTGTTTCTTGTTTCAAACCAAAAGCGGTAGTGTGTAAGTGTTTAAAAGATTATGCTAATGGATTAGGGTGAATTAAATTAAATCAATATCTTAACCTGTTAGGATACTTCCTAACAAGAACAAGATCTGAAATATATTGAAATATAAAGATGAAAATACAAGATAACCCAAGCATAAAGGAACTTGGAACCTCCCTCTTGAGTGTACTCACCCAAGCTCTATATCACTCTACAAGATAACCTCCCCTTCACTCATTTACCCTCCTCTCTATTTATAACAACATGTAGTAACTACCCTTATACAATAACTACCTTTATTCAGTAACTACCTATCTATCTAATTACCCTTATGCCCCTTAACTAACAACATACTAAATATCTAGTACCTAATAAAACCCTCTCCCTCACTTGTAGACTTAGTAATTTGAGGATGGATCAATAAGTGAAAATCACATTAAATTGGTGAGAAAATGACTTTACAAGATTCTAACATAAGACATCTTGCTCTGATAGCATGCTATATTATGGATCAACCCAAAAGCTTAAACTAATGGGTTAAGATAAATTTAACTATATCAATACTTCCAAGAATTACAATATTAGAAAAACTTGCCTCAATGCAGTATGTGCTTAGATTCAGCTGGACATGGATAGGTTCTGCAGCACAACGACATCCAAAGAAACCTGCTGTTTGGTCGAGAAGATGATCGTAGAACTGACCTCTTAGACCTGTCCAAGGATTTTGCGTTTTCCAGATTAGGAAACCAGTGTACTTCTTCCACATTCGACAGTTCCAGCCCTCTATTAGAGCTCGATATTGGATATAATTAGCAAGTTGAGCCTGGAAGTTTCGAATATCAGTAAATAGTTTTAACAGTAAAAAAAAAAAAAAAAAAAACACATGGCACAACTTAAAGCCACAAACTTCCTTTTCACCTTCAAACAAAAGTCATCAAGATCTTTGGGAGAACCGTAAAGTTCAATCTGACTCTGAACTTTATCTGGTTTGGAATAGGGGATGTATTTATGGTAATCCCAAATAGGGTTTGGTACTTCTTCTACATATCCATGGGGTAGTTTGTTAACCAATGGAATCTGCCATCCTTCGGGAGGCATTGTGGCTCGGATGGTAGCGGCGACAGGCATGCCAACAGAACCAACCTCCGGATTGAATCCATACTTGTAAAAATCATCCTTAAAAAAGTTTTCAGGGCATTGGATCTCATAGGGACCATCAGTGAAGTCTCCTTTCCCATTTGCAAATCCATCCCACATGGATCCTTGTACATAAACGTGAGTACCATCTAGATATTGGCTCGGATCCTCTGGTGTTAAGGATGAAACTCTCGTCCACTTCTTATTTTTGCTTGATACTTGAAAATGAGGATGAAGTTTCAAGTCATTTTTTAAAGCAGCATTGATATCTGGTGGTGGAACTTGTTCGTTTCCACCGACCCAAAGAGCAAGACTGGGGTGGTTCCTCAAAAGCTTAACTGTGTCTCTTGCACAAAACAAGAAAAGATCATGATCCAGAGGGCCATCAGGATTTGATATTGGATCACCACGTCCATCAACATCTCCAGTAATCCAAAATTCTTGCCACACCTACAATTATTTAATCCTCAATATCGATTGACATTACTATTTCAATCTTAGTTAAAAAAAACTATAAAGTAAATGCAGTAATTAATTAAGGACTATATAAAAAAAAGGATAAGCATGTTATGGAGGAGTTTGACGTGATATGAAAGGGAGAGATAGAGAGAACTCACTTATCCACAATTGAAAAGGAGCTACAACTTACCAACAAGCCGTAGATGTCACAATAATGATAAAATTCCGGCCTCTCCGCCAAACCACCACCCCAACAACGGATCATGTTAAAATTCATATCTGCATGAAACTTGATGTCCGTATGATAACGTTTGTCCGAAAGTCAAAGCAACCCATCAGATAATATCCAATTTCCACCACGAATAAATATAGGCTGCCCATTGACCTTGAACATTTCGCAGTGCATTAAGGGTTGGGACTTGAGGACACTCCTCAACCATGAAAAACTCGAGGTCGTTTACCATAAAAAAAATGTTTTAAGAGACTCTTTCCAATGTATGTAATCGGTCAAATTAAAAGAGGCAACTAATGAAAAATCATACATGTTGCTGAAAAAACAAACATATTGATCTACATTAGATTTTGGCAAATACTCTTGAAAAACAAAATCCAATATGGTTTAGCAAAATCTTAATGAACCCCGTGTAACATCTAGTTTTGCAAAGACGCATCATTGGTTTAGGAGAAAAGCCACCAAAGAGTAGTTAATTTATCCCTCCTCTAAATTGAGACACTCTCAACCAGTTATTAACATCAAAACAACTCTTGTTCTTATAATAACTAGCCATCATTGATTTGGTCAAGAAATCATTAACTTTCTTAATAATTTCTTGTAAGTGTAACCCTTTATTTTAGATCCTAAAGTTCTACCGCAAGCAGCCAATCCGAAGGGAAAAAATCCGATTGAGGCAAAAACTAAGCGACCCTATCCATTTTTGGAGTTCACCTTGATATTAACCAACCGCACAAACCATCTGAAGGGGGACGCTCC
Organism: Benincasa hispida; assembly: GCF_027475165.1. NCBI lineage: Eukaryota > Viridiplantae > Streptophyta > Magnoliopsida > Cucurbitales > Cucurbitaceae > Benincasa > Benincasa hispida. The sequence continues at coordinate 70,601,873 of NC_143479.1, read as the reverse complement.
CAGGGCGCCACAAGGTCGTGTAAGAAGATCTCACGACGCAAACCAATGAAAGAGACCGTAGGACATGTTGACACATATCCTTCACCCACTTACTATAAATACTCTCTTCGTTCACCTTGATATTGACTCATGCAAACACCATCCAAAGGGGGATACTCTCAGAGCACCACAAGGCCAAGCATGAATCTCACGATGTGAACATTCAGGGAGAAACGTGAGTTGAATTTACATATCATATATATCTTTTTCTCCCACTGAGTATTTTATAACCTAGGGTTTAGTTTACTTAGAAAAAACATGGCTAAGGATTTTAACTAAGTGACTTTTTAGGTTTGCGCAAAAGTAACTCTTACTTTGGAAAGTCAAACAACTTTTGATCATCATTCATTAAACTCTTTAACGAAGTCTTTGATCAACTATTGCATGTTTGTAGCAAATCTATCTAATTCACCTTTCCAGGTAGGTTCCCAGGTAGGGGTATTTCGTTTCCATCAGCTTAAATACCCCAACCTAGCCAGAACCTGTCTTAGAGAAAAGGTCCCCTATAGATAGATTTAATACAAATTTAATCTTCTATGGAAATCAATTTAATCCTATTAAACCAATTTAAAAGATTAAACTTAGGTATCTAATCTCATTAGAACCATGAACTTAGGTCTATCTCAATCAAATTTTCAAATCTTTTTAAAACATGAGTTCACCTAAGTTCGCATGCAACTCTTTCTTATTGATTTTAGTTCTAATTTTTATTATAACTTTTATAAACGGAAACAACTAAAACCATCCACAATGCGATGCAAAACATACAAGGCATTCATAACTCTTATAAATAAGCCTAAGTGTCATGCTCCATGCATTGTTCATTCATTACTAATTTTATATAACTCTTATATAACAAAGTAATGAAACCAGCATATATGATCTCATACACTCTTATACTATAACTCTTATAATATAAAGATGGTGCATAAATATGCTTAAAGCATGCATAAATATAAATCTTATATTATATGATGCATGAGCATGCTCTTATGTAATTTAATCATGCAAGCTACTATATCATAACTCTTATAATATAGAGATGATGCATGACCAATGGATAACCTATAGTGGGATTTAAAACTATATGGCATACAATATGACTTATAATTTAAACATACATCTCATGTACATTCACTAAAATTAATGGACCAGGATGATTAGCCTAAAAAATCGAAAATAAATCTACCTATTACATTAAACCATCGAGTGAACCAATTTAACAAGCGAACTGGGTCTTGAACCGTCCGAGCGAAGCCTTCTTTGTGATCGTCTAGCAAAGTTGGTCGAGTAACCACAATCGTGTAGCAATGATCGAGTGCCTTTGACTATGCGATAAAGCATGAAGGCCATTTGATCGTGCAGCACACCAAGTTTAAATGCAAGCCTAAACAATCGTGTCGACGACTACTATGTTATGAAGCATGATCATCTAGACGATAAAAAAGCAAGCGCCGTGTAACATTTATCGAGTGATCATGTAGCCAATGACTATGCGATGAAGCATGATGGCCTACACGATCGTTTAGTGTGCGCCTTACCATGCAACGAGTATCTCATACTCAACTATCGTTTACCCCCCATCATTTACACGATTTGACCAACTCCTAGTCTTCTTCTTCCTTGATGTAAAAAAACATCTCCATGCCGTAAAGCTTCATCACGAATGACTCGAACAGACTCAAATTCTTTGAATTACAAACTCAATGGCAAGTTAATACGCCCAAAAAAAAATAGGGGCCCTTACAATTAACTTTGAAATGTAAAAGAAATTATTAACTAGAGGCAATCATCTCAGAAACTCCATTAATCCATATCCACAAATACATTTAACACTTAAACATAATGTAGACATGCTTAACACCCACCAAGAATGTAAATGCAATTCAATACAACAATGGATTTGGAATATCAAAACCTGGCTCTGATACCAATTGAAGGAAATCTAAACAGAGATCTCCATGAGTGGAACCAAGATCTTTCCAAGCCCATTGTGCAAGAATAAATGCATTCACAAACATACAAGAATAGTTATGCATTATAAAACAAATTACAACATGCTTTCTTACTAATAACAAATGGAAATGAGAGACATACCCTTGAAGAACTCTTCTTCTGGAAATCTCTCGCTCTCGTGAATAATTGGACAACAATATCTCACTGTCATCACAATCGTCTAGCCAATCTCTCGTTGTCGTTCAGATCACAAACAGTCTGCTCCTTGAATAAGAACCCTTCAACACTAACACTCGGCAACCTTGGTATTCTCGGAGTGAGAATCCAGAAGGTGTGGGCTCTGTATGAATTTGGTAGAGGGAAGGAGGAAGAAAACGATCGAACTACACGATCAAGTAAATGGGAGAAAGGTTGTGTCTATCGCATAAATTGAGAGTACTTGATTGTTTAGTAAATCTTGCTCTCATTAGAGCCAATTATTTAGTCTCTCGGTCAATCGTTTAGCAAATTTCACTTGACTGCTTAGTATCTCGCTTACACGATCGTTTAGCAAATCTCGCTTAATCACTTAAATGATCATTTAGTCTCTCATTGAGGGCTATTGTGTAGTCTCTCATGAGTAAACGACTAGTTAAGCCAATAATGACGCACTCGTTAATAAAATGAAAAATCTTTTTATTTTATCCTTCAGTTACTCAAAACTAAAATTAACCTCCCACTTGCACGGTTAATTGAGAAAAGAAAAAACTAACAAATAATTATCTTATAATTGTTTTTATTATAAATAAATATAATAACTAACTTATCATATTATATTTATAACCTATAGTTTTAATATCAAATCATACGTAATATTTAAACCATAGTTCTTTTCTTCTTTCTTTAATATAAATAATATTTATATTGATTCCTCCAATTAATGTATCTAATACATCAAATAAATTATATCACATATAATTAAACCAATTTAATTATATCATATACAATCAAATTCCCTCTTGTTAATTTGAACACTTCAAACTAACCCAAAATCTAATTCTCAACTTGAACTGGTTGAGCTACTAAGGGGACCTAATGAACCTGTAGCTTGAAGCTTCAACGGTACGTGAATAACTGACTAAGCTCTTTGAGTCACGAGATCTATCATCCGTTAACTGTATCACTCCACTAAAGACCGACAGTTGTACACTTTGCACTATAAATATATTTCTATGTCCATATAACTAATCAACAGTGCGATGGCTCTTCACAAATCACTCGTAAGTACAGCTGGGCCAATTTACCATTTTTTCCCTATAGTTACCTCTAACTCCTTAAGTACCACTGATTCCTCTAATGAACAATAAGTCATGGTTCTACTATGACTAAGTCCTCTGTTCCAAAGAGAGGTTGTGGCCACTATGTTCAAGACCCGGAATCATCCCTTAAGGGAGCAATTTATCTACTTACCCCTGTTTCGAGGAAGGAGTGAATTTAATCTTGTGTAGTTGAGTTCCCAGCTCCCTGATCAGACGAATCCTTAAAAGGGTAGGCTTGTTGGGTTGGCAATCTGGCCACTCTGACCTATACTAATCAAAAGACCACACTCATAAGTAGGAGTTCTCAACTCACTCAGGATTAAGATCATGTCATCTATGGTCATTTTAGTGAAATGTAAGTCTCAATTATCAACAGTGTTATGTTAAAAGACTAATCATCTCGTGGTCTGGTCTTATAAAAACCCTTTGTATAAAATACCCCGCTCGCATGTCTCCACATGAATGGTTAGGATCAGACCATTTGTAGCACTTTACAACACTTGTAACATCTACAAAACGAGTCATATCCGTAGTGTCACAAGGATAAGGTATCCTTTCTTATCCTTATACTATAAACCATTTAGGTTATTACTTAAGGCATGATCCACTTGTATGTCTCACATACATGCTTAAGTTACATGAACTAACCAAGGATCTTAGTCTATTGGATATGAGTAAATACATATAAAATAAAATTTATTTTATTAATAACAATGTGTACAAAATATTTACAAACTACGAGACCACGGGGAAAATTAGGACACCAATCCCAACAATCCATCCTTTATCCTTATGCTATAGACCATTTAGGTTATTACTTAAGGCATGATCCACTTGTATGTTTCTACATACATGCTTATGTTACATAAGATAACCTTAGATCTTAGTTTATTGGATTTAGTAAATGCTAATAAAATAACACTTATTTTATTAATAACAATATTTTTATAGAATTTTTACAAACTACGAGACCACCAGGAGAATTAGGACACAAATCCCAACAATCTCCCACTTGTCCTAATGCCTCGAGAAACTAATGTACAATATAAAAATAGTACAATATACAATAAACTTGATGAAAGGAAATATAAACAGAGATCTCCATGAGTGGAAGTGGATCGTTCCAAATCCCATTGAGAAAGAACACACAAACAATTACAGTATACATGGAAACGAAGAGATTATGCATACTAAAAAACTACAGCATGCTACTTATAAAGGAACAAATAGGGATAGAGTATGCAAACCTTTGAAGAACTATTCTTCAAGTATCCCTCGATCGTTCAGCAATTGGTTCAACAACATGAACTCGAACGCAAGGAAGAGAATACGATCTCAACGAATGTGTGAATGAACCTCAATCCCAATCGAGTCCAACTCGATCCTCGATCTGAATAAGAATACCACCACAAGTGTTACCTTGGTATTCTCGGTGTGAGAATCCAGGAGTTGTGGGCTCTATATGATCTTAGATTGAAGAAAGCATGAGGTATACGATCGAGTAAGTAGGAGATGAAGATTATCTATCGTATAAACGATGTACTCGATCGTTTAGAAACATATTGACCTCATTAGATTTTAGCAAATACTTTTTAAAACAAATCCAATCTGGTTTAAAAAAATCTAAATGAACCCCATGTGACGTCTAGTTTTGCAATGACACTTCAATAGTTTAGGACAAAAGTCACCGAAGGGTAGTCAAGATTTATCCCTCCTCTGAATTGAGACACTTTCAACCAGTCATTACACTAGAACAACTCTTGCTCTTATAACGACTAGCCATCATTGATTTGGTCAAGAAATCATTAACTTGCTTAACAATTTTCCATAAGTGTGACCCTTCATTTTAGATCCTAGAGTTCGGCCCCAAGTAACTAATTCGAAGGGAAAAATTCTGATTAAGGAAAAACTAAAGTGACCCCATCCATTTTTGGAGTTCACCTTGATATCGACCAACCGCACAAACCATCCGAAGGGGGACACTCCCAGGGCGCCACAAGACCGTGCAAGAATGTCTCACTATGTAAACCAATGAAGGAGACCGCAGGACATGTTGACACACATTCTTCACCCACTTACTATAAATACTCTCTTTGTCCACCTTGATATTGACTCATGGAAACACCATCCGAAGGGAGATGTTCCTAGGGCACCACGAGGCCAAGCATGAATCTCACGGTGTGAACATTCAGGGAGAAACGTGAGTGGAATTCGCATATCATATATATATGTTCCTCCCACCGAGTATTTTAAATCTAGGGTTTAGTTTACTTAGAAAAAAACATGGCTAATGATTTTAACTAAGTGACTATTTAGATTTGCCCAAAAGTAACTTTTACTTTGGAAAGTTGAACAATTTTTGGTCATCATTCATTAAACACTTTAACAAAGTCTTTGATCAACTATTACATGCTTGTAGCAAGTCTACCTAATTCACCTTTCTAGGTAGGTTCCTAGTTAGGGGTGTACCGTTTTTGTCAGTTTAAATACCCCAGCCTAGCCAGAACCCGCCTTAGATAAAAGGTCCCTTATAGATAGATTTAATACAAATTTAATCTTTTATTCAAATCAATTTAATCCTATTAAACCATCAATTTAATTCTATTAAACCGTTCAAATGATTAAACTTAAGTTTCTAATCACATTAGAACCATGAACTTAGGTCTATCTCAATCAAATTTTAAAACCCTTTTAAAACCTGATTTAACCTAAGTTCGCATGCAACTCTTTCTTATTGATTTTAATTCTAATTTCCACTATAACTCTTATAAAAGAAACAACTAAAACCATCCACAATGCTTATAAATATAAGTGTCATGCTCCATGTATTATTAATTCATTACTACTTTTATATTACTCTTATATAAAAAAGCAATGAACCAAGCATACATGCTCTCATATACTCTTATACTATAACAATTATAATATAAAAATGATGCATGCATAAATATAACTCTTACATTATATGATGCATGAGCATGCTTTAATGTAATTTCATCATGCGATCTACTATATTATAACACTTATAATATAAAGACGATGCATGAACAAATGCATAACCTAAGGTGGGTTTTAAATCTATATGTCATACATTATGGCATATAAACAAACATACATCTCATGTATATTAGATAAAAAAAATTGATTGATTGGAATAATTAGCCTCAAATCCTCAATAATAAAGCTAACTATTACAAAGAGAATTGAGTCCACCAGTTCAAACAGGAGAACCGAGTCTTGAACCGTCCGGGCGAAGCTGTGTCTCCTTGATCGTGTAACAGCTCCTTGTGATCGTCTAGCAACACTGTATAAGCATAAACGATCGTTTAGCAACGATTGAGTACCTTTGACTATGCGATAAAGCATGAAGGCCACGCAATCGTGTAATGCACATCGTGTAACGCATGCCTTACACTTTGAATACAGACTTGATTACTTGTTAATTATGCCCAAAAAGGCTACAAATTAACACTTCATAAACTTAAAGAAAGCTTTAAACGGAGGCAATCATCCCATAAACATCCATCAACATATCCACAAACACATTTAACTCTTAAACGCATTGTAGAAAACTTAAAACCCACCATGACTATAAACGAAGTTCAATATAGCAATGGAATTTGGAATATCATAACAACCTGGCTCTGATCATTGAAAGTAAATCTAAACAAAGATCCCCATGAGCGAAAGTGGATCGTTCTAAATCCCATTGAGAAAGAACACACGAACAATTACAGTATACATGGAAACAAAGAGATTATGCATACTAAAAAACTACAGCATGCTACTTATAAAGGAACAAATAGGGGTAAAGTATGCAAACCTTTGAAGAATTATTCTTCAAATATCCCTCGATCGTTCAGCAATTGGTTCAACAACACAAATTCGAACGCAATGAATAGAACACGATCTCAACGAACGTCTGAATGAACCTCAATCCCAATCGAGTCCAACTCGATCCTCGAACTGAACAGGAACACCACCACAAGTGTTACCTTGGTATTCTCATTGTGAGAATCCAGGATTTTTGGGCTCTGTATGATTTTGGATTGAGTAAAGCAGGAGGTATACGATCGAGTAGACAATCAAGTAAGTGGGAGATGAAGACTGTCTATCGTATAGATGATGTACTCGATCATTTGGAAAGATGAAGCCTATCATATAGACTTTGCTACTCGATCGTGTAGCAACGAGTAAGTGAGTAACTATCGTATAGTAAACTCGTAGCTCGATCGTGTATGCTCTCTACGCTATCGTTTAGTAAATTCTTTTTACTTGGTAGCCTTTTATGAGATTATTCCAAATGAATCATCAATCTAATTTTGGAAACCATTTTCTTTTTATCTCACAGTTACCATAAAACTTCCAATAACCTCCCACTCAATTCGGTTATTAGAGAAAAATAATAATTACTTATCATATAATTAATATATTATAATAACCAACTTATCATATTATATTTATAACCTATAGTTTTAATATTTCATCATATGAAACATATAAACCATAGTTCTTTTTCTATTTTATGGTATTTGATATAAATTATATTTATATTAAATCCTTCAAATAATGTATCTAATACATCATATCAATTATATCACATATAAATGAATTTCCTCTTGTTAATTTGAACACTTCAAATCAACCCAAAATCTAATTCTCAACTTGAACCCATTGAGCTACCAAGGGGACCTCATGGACCTGTAGCTTGAAGCTCCAATGGTACGTGAATAAGTGACTAAACTTTTTAGTCATGAGATCCACCATCTGTTAACTATTGGTCACTCCACTAAAACAGACAGCTGCACTCTTCGCACTATAGATATATTTCTGTGTCCATATTGTTGGGGTTGATGCCCTAAAGTCTCGTGTCCTGTAGTTTGTAAACAGTTTGTATGAACACTTGTGATGTATAATATATGATATTTACTTCACTTCTTGACTTTGCACATTTGGATGTTTTTATTTTCTTTACCACAAACCAATAAACTAAAATCTCTGGTTGTCTTTATGTAACTTAAGCATGTATGTGGTGACATACAAGTGGATCATGTCTTAAGAGATAACCAAAATGGTTTGTAGTATATGGATATAGGAGTTAAAGCTTATCCTAGTAATGCTACAGATGCGGCCCACTTTGTGGAATAGTTACAAGTTTGTGACTTGTCACAGATGGTCTGATCCTAATCATTCGCGTAGAGAACATGCGAGCAGGATCGTCTTATACAAAGAGTTTGTATAAGACCTGACCACTAAGTGTTAACGTCTCGTTATATAACACCGTTCATGACAGAGACTTCACTTCACTGGGATGACAATAGATAACATGACCTCAATCCTAAATGAGTTGGGAATTCCTGCCATTGAGGGTGGTCCTTTGATTTGCACGGGTGCAAGTGGCCAAGCTGCCGACTCAAACCTACCACTTTGGGGATTCGTCTGATTTGGGAGTTAGAAGCTGGGAACTCAACTACACAAGATGCAATTCACTTCTTCCCCGAAGCAGAGGTAAGTAGATAGATAACTTCCTTAAGGGCTGATTCAAGGGCTTGAACAATGTGGTGCCACACACCTTCTCATGGGCCGAGAGGTGTTAACACATAGTAGGACTCTGTTGTATTGTTCATTAGAGGGATCAGTGGTACTTAAGGAGTGAGATGTAATTACAGGGGAAAAATGGCAAATTGGCCCAGCTGTACTTACGAGCATTTGTGAAGGGTTATCACATTCATGATTGGTTATATCTGATGGACACGGAAATATATCCGTGGTAAAAAGAGTTCAATTGTCGGTCTTTAGTGAAATGTCTGGCAGTTAACAGATGGTGGATCTCGTGGCTAAAGAGTTTAGTTAGCTATTAATGTACTATTGGAGCTTCAAGCCATAGGTCCATAAGGTTCCCTTGGTATCTTGGATACAAGTTGAGAATTAGTTTTTGGGTCAATTTGAAATGTTCAAACTGACAAGATATAATTGAACTGGTCAATTATATATAATATGATTGACTAAATGTATGAGATACACTAATGTGGAGGAAATTGGATATAAATATGATTTATATCAAGTAGAGGAGAAAACACTATAGTTGATATATGATATCAAAATATAGATTATGAATATAATATGAGTATATTTATTATTTTATTAATTGGACGGTTATGAGATAATTGGTCGGTGTTTTCTCCGAATTCATGCGTTAGTGGGAAGTTCAATTCAATTTTAGTAACTGAAGAATAAAATGAAAATGGCTTTCATTTTGCAAGATCCACGCATAATTGCTCACTGTGTGATAAGTATTACATCGCTTAGTGTTTGTAGTGCCTATACATAGTGCTAGCTTACTAAACGATTGCACACCCGCGCCCGCGTTTTATGGACGATCGCTTAGCACCTGAATAGAACTAAACGATCGTATAGACGATCGCTTAGCTTTTACTACACGATCGTGTACTACGCACTAAATGATCAAGCACCCGACTATGCGATAGTCTTTCCATTCTCCCACTTGCTTGATCTTAATACACAATAGCCTTTCCTCCTCACCTCTACCAATTCCATCAAAGCCCACCTTTTGGATTCTTATTCCAAGAATACTAAGGGCTCCAAGTGGTGGTGTTGTCCTTATTTCCTGTTGTTCGAGTGAAGCTATTCGTGTAGACGACCGGGGTGTTGTTGGACGATTGCTTACTGGTTTAGCAAGAGCGAGAGGTCGTTCGTGGAGAGAGAGATATTTCAAGTGAAGAAAAGTCTTCAACTGGTATGTTCTCTCGGTCTCTTATTTATTTATCCTTTAAGCATGCTAGTATTTTAACGTTGTTAATGCATATATGTATGTTTGAATGTTATGTGAAAATTCTGTCACAATGAATTGGATAGATCTGCTTCCACTCATAAGTGATTTTGTATAAGAGTTCCTTTACATATGACCAATCAACAGTGCGATGACCCTTCACAAATCGCTCGTAAGTATAACTAGGCCAATTCACCGTTTTTCCCTATGTAGTTACATCTAACTCCTTAAGTACCACTGATTCCTCTAATGAATAATGAGTCATAGTCCTACTATGATCGAGTCCTTTCAGGCTAGGAGAGGGTGTGGCCATTAGTTCAACACTCAGAATCAGCCCTTAAGGGAGCAATTTATCTACTTACTTCCTTCGCGGAAGGAGTGAATTTCATCTTGTGTAGTTCAGTTTCCAACTTCCAATCAGACGAATCTCCAAAATGGTAGGATTGTTGAGTTGGCAATCTGGCCATTCTCACCCATACAAATTAAAGAACCACCCTCATAGGCAAGAGTTCCCAACTTACTCAGGTTTAAGGTCATGTCACCTATGGTCATTTTAGTGAAATGTAAGTCTCAATTATCAATGACGTTATATAAAGAGACTAATCATTTCGTAGCCCAGTCTTATATAAACTCTTTATATAGGACATCCTCGCTCGCATGTCTCCATATGAATGGTCAGGATCAGACCATTTGTAGCACTTTACAACACTTGTAAACATCTACAAAGTGGGTCGTATCCGTAGTGTCAACAAGATAAGGTATCCCTCATTTATCCATCTATTACAGACCATTTAGATTATTACTTAAGTCATGATCTACTTGTATATCTCATATATAGGCTTAAGTTACATGAAATAACCATGAATCTTAGTTTATTGGATTTTGAGTAAATGCTTATAAAATAACATTTATTTTATTAATAACAATATGTGTACAAATTTTTACAAACTATGAGACCACCAGGAGAATTAGGACACTAGTCCTAACACTGGGGCATACTCTATACCCCAGTATCATCTCCCACTTGCCCTAGACAAGGTGCCGCATGTCCCGTAGACCCAGACTCTCTAGATGACCCTCGAACACTTTAGTCGTGAGAGCCTTCGTAAACGGATCAGCAATGTTGTGCTCTGACGCGATCTTCGTGACTATCACATCACCGTGATGCATAATCTACCTGATCAAATAATACTTCCATTCAATGTGCTTGCCCTTTCTTGACTCCGAGGTTTCTTAGAATTTGCCAAAGCCCCGCTGTTTTCATAATAGAGTGTGATCAGAAAAGACATATTTGGAACAACTTCCAAATTGGTAAGGAACTTCCTAAGCCAAATAGTCTTTAACAGCTTCACAAGCGGCTACATATTCAGCTTCCATAGTGGAGTCCATGATGCATCCCTGCTTGATGCTTTGCCAAACTACGGCCCCTCCATTCAGAGTGAACATTGACTCTGATGTCGATTTTCGAGAATCTCTATCAGTCTGAAAGTCAGAGTCTGTGTATCTTGTAAGAATCAAATCCTAATCTCCATACACGAGCATATAGTCCCTTATTCTCTAAAGGTACTTGAGGATCGTTTTGACCGCCATCCAGTGATCGAATCTTGGATTGGATTGATATTGACTGATAATCCCTATTGCATAGCAAATCTCAGGTCTAGTACATAACATTGCATACATAAGGCTACCAACAGCCGATGCATAAGGAATCCGTTTCATTTCCTCAACCTCTTGAGGTGTCTTAGGACATTGTTCCTTAGACAAAAAAAAATTATGCCTGAAAGGTAATAAACCCCTCTTGGAATTCTGCATTAAGTACCTGTTTAACATCTTGTCAATGTACGATGCCTGAGACAAGGCCAACCTTTTGTTCTTACGATTCCTTATGATCTGGATCCCTAGAATAAACTGTGCCTTTTCCAAATCTTTCATTTAGAATTGGGCGGCTAGCCACTTCTTAATGTTAGTCAGAAAGCCTACATCATTCCAAATGAGTAAGATATCATCCACATACAGCACAAGAAAAGCTATTGAGCTATTGATGATTTTCTTGTAAACACAAGGCTCATCAACATTCTGATAAAAGTCAAATGATTTTATAGCATTGTCAAATCTAATGTTCCAAGATCTAAATGCTTGTTTCAGTCCATAAATGGACCTGTTAAGCTTGCAAACATTTTGCTCTTGATCTGGATCAATGAATTCTTCTGGTTGAGCTATGTAGATGGTCTCCTCAAGATTACCATTCAAAAAGGCAGTCTTGACGTCCATTTGCCACATCTCATAATCATAAAATGTGGCTATGGACAAGAGAATCCTGATAGACTTTAACATGACAACAGGTGAGAAAGTTTTCTCATAGTCCACTCCCTCGACCTGGGTATAACCATTTGCCACGAGTCTAGCCTTAAAAGTTTTCACCTTTCCATCTATAACTTTTTCCTCTTGTAGATCCACTTACAACTTATAGGTTTTACCCCATCAGGCTGATCCATAAATTCCCAGACGAAATTGAAGTATATAGACTCCATTTCCCGATTCATGGCTTTAATCCACTCATCTTTGTCAACATCCTCATTGCTTGCTTATAAGACAATGGATCCTCAACTTCAATATCAGATATGATGTTTTGGGCTTTAGTCAAACCCATGTAGCATTCAGGTGGGTTCGCAACCCTCCCACTACTTTGAGGTGGTCTTAACTCTTGAGATGGTTGACTAGATGAACCGACATCAAAAACTCTTGTTGATCTATCAATCTGTTCAACAACTCTTGTTGAACTCTCAGTAGTCTTATTAGAAATCTCATTTAAAATTAGCTTACTTTGTGGTTTATGATATCTTATGTGGTCTTCTTTCAAGAAGATAGCATTTATGGATACAAACACCTTGTTCTCACTTGGATCATAGAAGTATCCACCCCTCGTTTCCTTGGGGTAGCCTACAAATAGGCAAACTTTTGAACGAGGTACCAACTTTTTAGGGTTAGCCACAAGCACGTGGGCTGGACATCCCCAAATCCTGAAGTGGCGTAAACTACCTTTACGGCCTCTTCATAACTCAAAAGGTTTTTCAGAAACACTTTTTGAAGGAACATTGTTCAAAATGTAAACTGCAGTCCCCACTGCAAATCCCTAAAACGAGTCTGAAAGATGAGCATAACTCATCATAGACCAAACCATGTCCAACAGGGTTCTGTTTCTCCTTTCTAATACACCCTTCTGTCAAGGTATACCTGGGGTCGAGAGTTGGGATGTGATTCCATGTTCTATCATATAGTTCTGGAACTCTAAGTCCATATACTCTCCACTACAATCAGATCGTAGTGTTTTGATCGACTTACCTAACAAGTTTTCAACTTCAGCCTTATACTCCTTGAACTTTTCAAGAGCGTCAGACTTATGTTGCATTAGGTATAGATACCCGTATCTTGAATAATCATCTATGAAAGAGATGAAATATTCATACCCGCCTTGAACTTTAACACTCATCGGACCACAGAAATCTAAATGTATAAGCTCCAAGGTTTTCTTGGCTCTATAACCTTTACCAGTAAAAGGTCGTTTGGTCATTTTGCCCTCAAGGTAAGATTCACATACTGACAAAGAGTTTGAGTTTTCTTCTAAACCATTTAGAAGTCCCATTTCACCAACTTCTCAATCATATTGAGATTAATGTGACCTAACCTTAGATGCCAAATATGGGCATTTTCCTTAGGAGAAACCCTTGGTCTTTTTGCAGTTGTCACTGTTTTGAACATTTCCATATTAAGCAAGGCTTTTATGACTAACGGCCTTATTACATATAGGTTATTTTTCATTGAACCAAAACCAATCTCCATACCATTCTTAAACACTTTATTCTCAGAAAAGAAGAATGAAATAACCTTGTTCAATCAGACAAGAAACTAAAATTAAGTTCCTCTTGATATAAGGAACTACATAAACAATATCCAGTAACAGATAACGTTTCTTGTCCAAAATTAACTTTAGTCTGCCTATAACAATAGCTGAAACAATCTCACCAGTACCGACTCGGAGAGTCATCTCTCTAGCTTCTAACTTTTTCCAGGAACTAAATCCTTGATGGGAAGAACATACGTGGTAGCACCTGAATCAAGTATCCAGTCAGAATCATCATTCTCTACCAAACATATCTCCAAGACAAATAAATCACATTTATCGTCTTTAGATTTCTTCCTCCTCTGAAGAGTAGTGGGATCAATATTAGAACCCATATAAGCTCCAAGTTCCATTTTAGAGCAATTTTTGTCGATGAACTCCATCAGAGTTAGCAACGATTGCTTTCTCTTTTAGTCCCTTGACATTCAAGAAGGAATGGAGATTATCTTGGGAACTGATACTACTGGTTTCTTTGTCATCAATCCCTTTTTAATCAAAAAGTGAGAACTGATGTTCAAACAATTCTTGCAACGAGACCACGATCTAACGTGCAATGACCATGTTCTCAACCCTTTTGGCCAATGCATCAGGTATGCTAGCCAAAATGTGAAGTCGGACCAACAAATTAGCCTTCATCCACACCTCATATGTATTACGAACATTTTGCGGTGCATCAGGGGTCAGGACTTGAGGACAATCCTCAACTATGACAAACTCGAGGTCATTTACCACGAAATACGTTTTAATAGACTTTTTCCAATGTATGTAATCGATCAAATTAGAAAAGGCAACTAACAAAATATCATATAATGACATGTTGATGAAAAAACAAACATATTGATCTATGTTTGATTTTAGCAAATACTCTTGAAAACAAATCCAATCTAGTTTAGCAAAATCTAAATGAACCTTGTAACACATCTAGTTTCGCAATGACGCTTCAATGGTTTACGAAAAAGGCCACCGAAGGGTAGTCAATTTATCCTTCCTCTGAATTGAGACACTCTCAACCAATAATTACACCCAAACAACTCTTGTTCCTATAATGACTAGCCATCATTGATTTGGTCAAGAAATCATTAACTTAACAATTTCTCATAAGTGTGACCCTTCATTTTAGATCTAAGAGTTCCGCCCCAAGTAGCCAATCCGAAGGGAAAAAAATCTGATTGGGGCAAAAACTAAAGCGACCCGATCCATTTCTGAAGTTCACCTTGATATTGACCAACCACACAAACCATTTAAAGGGGGATGCTCCCAGGGCGCCACGAGGTCGTGCAAGAAGATCTCACGGTGCAAACAAATGAAGGAGACCACAGGACATGTTGACACACATCTGATGCATTGATTTATGATGCGATGATGTGTGTATGCGATAATGTGCAGATGCGATGATCATACAAGTTTTCCTAACAAAGCCCAAGTATAAGCCTTCTTAGGTTCCTGGTAAGTCCAGGGTCGAACATAGGGACTACTAAATAGATATGTGACAAACTCTTTGATTCTATTGTGGTGGTGAAAAATAAGTGGATGGTGTTTTGATTTAAATTTTCCTATGCGACGGAGTTGAACGCGGAGTGAAGAAAGCGTAAAGTTACAACAAGTATGTGATGAAGGGGTTGAGAAGGGATTTAGCTAACATTTCCCAAGATTGTGTACAAGATATGCGATCGTGCTATACACAAATATCAGTACTACATTTCTCAATGCAAAATGCCACATTTCCTATTTCTAGGATGCATGCGATGTGTATGAGAAATAGCATATAGAACTTATTTCTAAGTTTCTACTCTTGCTTATGTGATCTAATCCGACTTTATCAAGCCTAGATTCTATCTTTCGACTACTCTCTCAAGTACGTCCAAATGATGAATGATGCATATATAAGACAAGATGATCGCATAAAATACATAACTTAAGTCATCCTAGCTAAGTACTCAACCCATTTAGAAATTTAGCTACTCATGCATGGTGTGGAGAGATTGAACATAAGTAGAGATGAAGTTTCCATTTCTGCAAATAAAGTATTGAGTACAAAATAGCAAATGGATTTGAGAAATAACAAGCCTGGTAAGCAATGTCTTGCTTCCTGTGGCCTTTTACACTGCTCTTTATCACTTCAACTCTGTTCTAGTTGCGGATTCTTGCTCTCGCAAGGGTTGGCCTTCTCTCCTTTGTATTTCTTTCTGACAGTCTCTCGATCTTTCCGGGAGCGATTTCTCTCGGCTTCACCTCATCTCCTTGCTCTCTCCGTCCTCTATGTATATATATCGATCCCTTCTCTCTCTGGTGGCATTCGGTATTTATAGATTTCAAGGTGAAGCAGCTTTCTTACTAATGATTGCAATGATGGGCGGCATTAATTTCCCTACTCTGTTGCACCGTTTAAAAGACACCGAAAGTTCAATGTAATTAATGATGGGTGGCATTAATTTCCCTACTCTGTTGCACCGTCCTCTATGTATATATATCGATCCCTTCTCTCTCTGGTGGCATTCCGTATTTATAGATTTCAAGGTGAAGCAGCTTTCTTACTAATGATTGCAATGATGGGCGGCATTAATTTCCCTACTCTGTTGCACCGTTTAAAAGACACCGAAAGTTCAATGTAATTACTACAGAATGGTTTTTAATGGCTTATCAACTGAATTCGAAATTGACTGTTATCAGCTTTACGTCCCATCATGATTTATTATGTTGTCGCCTTAAAGTGAGGTCTTTATGCGATCACTTTTTGAGAAACTTCTCACGATCACATGACTTACGATCACAACTTTAAGTGCGTTGTCGCATTGTGCCAATGGATCGCAATTTCATATGTGCCATCGCATTGTACCTGCACAAAAGAGGTAAATTAATTGCTTTTATGCGATGAGCATTAGCGATCGCAATTCCTTTTAGTTTGGCGCTTTCAGACATGATATTGTCTATTTTACCATCGCTTTCTCTAATTGTTTTACTAATTTGAGCTGTAATAACTTGTATTTCTACCGGTTATCAACATCCATCACCCACTTACTATAAATTCTCTCTTCGTTCACCTTGATATTGACCCATGCAAACACCATCTGAAAGGGGATGCTCCCAAGGCACCACGAAGCCAAGCATGAATCTCACGGCTTGAACATTCAGGGAGAAACGTGAGTGGAATTGACATATCATATATATCTTTTCCTCCCACTGAGTATTTTAAGAACCTAGGGTTTAGTTTACTTAGGAAAACACGGCTAATTATTTTAACTAAGTGACTATTTAGGTTTGCCCAAAAGTAACTCTTACTTTGGAAAGTTAAACAACTTTTGATCATCATTCATTAAACACTTTAACGAATTTTAATCAACTGTTGCATGCTTGCAGTAAATCTATCTAATTCACCTTTCCAGGTAGGTTCTCAGGAAGGGGTGTTCCGTTTCCATCAGCTTAAATATCCCAGCCTAACCAGAACCAACCTTAGACAAAAGGTCCCTTATAGATAGATTTGTTACAAATTTAATCTCTTATGGAAATCAATTTAATCCTATTAAACTGATTTAAAAGAATAAACTTAGGTTTCTAATCTCATTAGAACCATGAACTTAGGTTTATCTCAATAAAATTTTAAAACCCTTTTAAAACATGATTTCACCTAAGTTTGCATGCAACTCTTGGTTATTTATTTGAATTCTAATTTCATTAATTAGACCTCTTATAAAAAATGAAACAATTAAAACCAACCACAATGCAAAACAACACCCACAAGGCATTTATAACTTTTATAAATAAACCTAAGTGTCATGCTCCATGCATTGTTCATTCATTACTACTTTTATTTAACTCTTACATAACAAAGTAATGAACCAAGCATACATGCTCTCATACACCCTTGTACTATAACACTTATAATATAAAGATGATGCATGAATATGCTTAATGCATGCATAAATATAACTCTTATACTATATGATGCATGAGCATGCTTTAATGTAATTTAATCATGCAATCTACTATATTATAACACTTGTAATATAAAGATGATGCATGAATAAATACATAACCTAAGGTGGGTTTTAAATATATATTCCATACATTATGGCATATAAACCAACATACATCTCATGTACATTAAAAAAAATAATGATGGACTGGGATAATATGCCTCAAAGTTCGAAATAAAACTAACTATTACGTTGAACCATCGAGTCGACCGATTCAAACAAGCGAATCGTGTCTTGAACCGCGTGGGTGAATCCTCGTTCCACTGATCATGTAGCTTTTCCTTGTGATCGTCGAGTAACGTTGGTTAAGTAACCACGATCGTATAACAATCGAGTACCTTAGACTATGCGATGAAGCATGAAGGCCACTTGATCGTTCAGCGCACCGAGTTTAAATGCATGCCTAAACGATAGAGTATATGACAACTATGCGATGAAACGATCGAGGAGCAATCGACGAGTATCATATACCGAGTGATCGAGTAGCCAGTGACTATGTGATGAAACTTGCTGGCCTACGTGAGTGTTTTGTACATGTGCCTACCATGTAACGAGTATTCCATACTCAGCGATCGTTACACGATTGAGTAACCAATGCAAATCGATCTTTACTCGTTCATTTAGCATCAGCCATATGATCATTTAGTAAATGCTACACGATCGAGTTATAACTTTTCTACTTGATCGTTTAGCCAAATCTAAACGATCCCTAGGCTACAGGATACGATCAATGCTTGGTCTTCTTCTTCCTCAATGAGAATTGCATCTCCATGCTTCTTTGAAACTTCATCACGAATGACTCAAGACTCTTCAAGCCCTTTGAATACATACTCGATAGTCAAAAAATGTAGTGGCTCTTACAAATTAACTTTAAAATGTAAAACAAAGCTTTAAAACAAAGGCCATCATCCCGAAACATCCATCAAACCATCCATAAACATAACACTTAAATGCATTGTAGAAACACTTAAAACCCATTAAGACTGTAAAATAAAGTTCAATACAACAATGGAATTTGGAATATCAGAACAACCTAGCTCTGATATCAATTGAAGGAAATTTAAACATAGAGATCTAGTGAGTGGAAGCGGATCGTTCCAAATCCCATTGAGAAAGAGCACAAACAATTACAGTCTACAAGAACAGATTATGCATAATAAGTAAATTACAAGCACGCTTCTTAAAAGAATGAACAATGGATAAGTATGCAAACCTTTGAAGAACCTTTCTTTAAGTATCCCTAGATCGATCTCCAACGCGTCCAAAGAATTACTCAAACGCAACGATCAGAACAACATCTTGTTCAACAGCACGAATTGAAGAATCCTCAATCACTATCGAGTCTAACTCGATCCTCAAACCTCGAACGGAATTAGAACACGACCACAAGAGTTACCTTGGTATTCTCGATGTGAAAATCCAGGAGTTGTGGGCTCCATGTGACTTTGGTTAGAGAAAAGGAAGAGATAGACGATCGAGTAAGTGGGAGATGAAGAAAGTCTCTCGTATAGACTAGATACTCAATCGTTTAGTAGGATGAAGTCTATCATATAGACTTTACTACTCGATCGTGTAACAACTAATATCGAGTAAACGAGTAACTATCGTATAGTAAACTCGATACCCGATCGTGTAGTCTCTCTATGCTATCGTTTAGTAAAACTATTTTACTCGATAGCCTCTTCTATGAGATATAAATCCGAAAATGAATTAACTCTCTAATTTGGAAAACAATTTTCCTTTTTATCTCACAATTACCATAAAGCTTCCAATAATCTCCCACTCAATCAGTTATTAAAGAAAATGAATAATTATTATATAGTTAATATATTATAAATAAATATGATAACCAACTTATCATAATATATTTATAACCTATAGTTTTAATATTTCATCATATGAAACATATAAACCATAGTTCTTTTTCTATGTTATGGTTTTTAATATAAATCATATTTATATTAATTCCTCAAATTCATGTATCTAATACATCATATCAATTATATCACATATAAATGAATTAATTTAAGTATATGACATATAATTAAATTTCCTCTTGTTAATTTGAACACTTCAAACTAACCCAAAATCTGATTCTCAACTTGAACCCATTGAGCTACCAAGGGGACCTTATGGACCTGTAGCTTGAACCTCCAACGGTACGTGAATAACTGACTAACTCTTTAATTACGAGATCCACCATCCGTTAACTGTTGGTCACTCCACTAAAGACTGACAGTTACACTCTTCGCACTATAGATATATTTCTGTTCATTGGATATAACTAGCCAACAGTGCGATGACCTTTCACAAATCGCTCGTAAGTACAGTTGGGCCAAATTATCGTTTTTCCCCTGTAGTTATATCTAACTCCTTAAGTAACACTGATTCCTCTAATGAACAATAAGTCATAGTCCTACTATGACCGAGTCCTCTCTTCTCAAGAGAGAGTGTGGCCACTATGTTCAAGAGTCGAAATCAGCCCTTAAGAGAGCAATTTATCTACTTATCCCTGTTTTAGGGAAGGAGTGAATTTTGTCATGTGTAGATGAGTTCTCAGCTCCCTAATCAGACAAATCCCTAAAATGGTAGGCTTGTTGAGTTGGCAATTTGGCTATTCTCACCCATACAAATCAAAGGACCGCCCTAATGAGCAAGAGTTCCGAACTCACTCAGGATTAAGATCATGTCACCTATGGTCATCCTAGTGAAATGTAAATCTCAATTATCAATGCCGTTATATAAAGAGACTAATCATCTCATGGTCCGGTCTTATACAAACTCTTTGTATAGGATATCCTCACTCGTATTTCTCCACATGAATGGTTAGGATCAAACCATTTGTAGTACTTTACAACACTTATAACATCTATATAGCGGGTCATATCCATTGTGTCACAAGGATAAAGTATCCCTCCTTTGTCCTTATACTACAGACCATTTAGGTTATTACTTAAGGCATGATCCATTTGTATGTCTCCACATACATGCTTAAGTTACATAAAATAACCTTGGAGCTTAGTTTATTGGATTTAATAAATGCTTATAAAATAACAATTATTTTATTAATAACAATATGTTTATAGAATGTTTACAAACTACGAGAGCACCAAGAGAATTAAGACACCAATCCCAAAAGGGCCCCACCCTCTCATTGGCTCAAGAGGGACTCAGTTTGTTGATCGGATCACAAACCAATTGTTCATTAGAGGATCAGTGGAACTTAAGGAACAAGAGGTAATCTCGGGGGGTAAAACAGCCATTTGACCCAACCGTTATTACGAACAACCTGTGAAGGGTTAACTTACTAATCATGGTTATATCGAGTGGACATAATATATCTATAGTGAAGAGAGTGAAACTCCGGGCTTTAGTGGAGTGACCCAACAGTTAACAAATGGGGGTTAATTCAGTGTACAGAGTTTAGCCAATTAATCTCGGATCGTTAAAGCCCATGATCTGTAGTTGCACGAGGTCCCCTTACTAGCTCATAAATGGATTAGCCTTAGAGTAGCGTGATAAGTTAATTTGAAATGTTCAAATTAGAATTAAGGGAATTAGTAATTATATGTGATATAATTATGGGTTTAATTTTGGAATTAAAAAAAAAATTGGAGAATCAATTAATATTTAAATATGATATTAAATTAGATTCATGAATAGGGATTTATAATGGTCGAATTAGTGATAAATTAATTTAAGATTTGATATTGAATTAGTTAGAATTAATTAAATTGTTTAATCAATTATTTATTATTAATTTTATTAGAAAATTAATTAATGAATTAATTTTGTAAGTTAATGAACTTTTCATTTTTTAAAACAAAAATTGATTTTGGAAATCAATTAGAAAAACAAAATTGAAAAGATGGAAAATGGAAAAAGTGGGATTTCTCCACTTTCCATTTCAAGTAGCTCACACATTCTCCGCCATTTTCATTGAGTCAATCTCCAAGCATGAGGTCATTTTATGTAGCAATCTTCTTTGCATGATAGTCTTGATATAAGTAGAGAAGATTGAAGTGGAAATCGGGCATGCATTCGATGAGTTTTTGCTGAAAAACTTAAGGTTGAAGAAGGTCTTCTTCCATGGTGGAGTAATGATCTTCTTCTTTAAATTTCCTTAATTCAAGCTTATTTTGAGTCCCACAACTCAATCTAAGGCACTAAGAGAATAGTAGGAAAGGCCTTGAGGTGGTCCACAAGCAGATTTGGAGGATATTTGTAGTTGAAATTGAGATTCAAGTGGTTCTACAAAGGTATGTTATGAAACCCTCTTATTAGTTTATGAGCATGCTTAATTTAAAGCCAAAATCAATGAATTAAAATGCTTAATGATTCGTTTAACTTCCGCTGCACGTTCTTTGACTTTAACAATTGATATCAGAGCATCATTTAAGTATTCAATTTGGTTTAATTTTGGCTTGGTGAGTGTTTTTCATAAGTTATATGAAAATGGTGCATTGGTATGGTTTTCTGAGATTTGGCATTTAAATTCTCTTTGATTCCTTTGCTAAATTTGTAATTGGCTCTTGATTGATGAGCTTATATGTGTGCTCAATAGTCTATAATTTATTTGGAGTCATTAGAGTTGAAATTAAGTTGTAATTGAAGGAAGAAATGAAGAAGTTCGAGTTGTAGAAATCTGTTTGTGAGCTTCTGTCTAGGTAGCGTCAACATTGCCTAGACAGAAGCTCACAAACAAATTTCTACAACTCGACATTCTTCACTTTTTTCTTCAATTACAAGAGCATTGCAATGCTGCTCATATTGAGCAAGGATTGAGTTTCGATGAGGAGCGAGAAGTGAGTTTCAAGCGACGAGGAATGAGTTCCTGACGGTCCAACGAGCAAGCATCGAGTTTTCAACCGTTAACAAAGTAAGGAATCAAGTTTGAACCATTTTAACGTGCGAGTTAAGCCGGTTTGACCGGTTTTATTCTTTTCCTGTCCAGTTCGGCCTCAAATGATTTTTGGCTGGTCTGATTCAGTCAATTTTGGTCCAGTTCAAGCTGTTCAGGTCTGATTTGGGGTGGTTCGAGGGGTCTAGAAGTGTCTTGGAGCCATTTCTTACTGTTTTTGTAATAATTGGGCCTTTGTTTGCTTGAAAATGTCAAAACTAAAACCATATCAGTATGTGTTTAATTATTTATACATGTGATGTTATAATTAAATAAATCTTGTATGTGCATAAAGTATGCCATGTAGATTTAAAATCCCACCATAGGAAGCATGTTACATGCATTGAAAGTATGTTATAAAGTGCCATAATATATAATATGCATGTTTAGGGTTTCTTTTATTTAATATAAGTGTTATATTAAATACTGAATGCCTTTGATGTATGTTGTGGATGTTTAGCATGTCTAAAATTTTGTAAGTCATTATAAAATTGGGTTAGACATTTAAAATCCACAACAAAGAACAGTTGCATGCTCACGTAGGTTAACCACTTGTTTTAATAGTTAAAATAGGTCGTTAAACTTGTAAAACCAGAGTTACAAACTCAACCAATATATAATTCTGTCTAAGGCTAGAGGTATTTAAGTTGACGGTCTATGAAATACCTCCTACCTGGGGATTATGGTCGAATAATTGAGCGTTGTTAATTGGTTTTATGAGCAATACGTGAGCGATGTGAGATTTTAAAACTGGTTTATCACCTAGACATCGTAAATTAAATCCAAATATAAACGTTATACTTGAGTAAACACCTAGACTTAGGTTGTTTAATTAGTCGAAACAAGCCTAAGAAAATGTATACCCTGTTTAACGTTAGAACGCTTCAGTGGGAGTCTAATAACATATATGATATGCTATTAGAACGCTTCAGTGAAAAATAACGTATATGATATGTTAGAATGCTTCAGTAGGAGATTAATAAATATATATGATATGTTTATTTTTATCTCTCACGTCCCTAAGAGTTCACGATCAAAATTCATGTTTCACTTCGTGTCACCGTGGAAGTGACCTCCATTGGGAAAGTGTTTACATGAATCAAGATTTTGGTGAATAGGGAAAGTTGTTCACCATAAAATCAAATGTGACGTTTTGATTTTAGTTTTCACGTTCCAAGATGTTCACATCATGAGGTTCATATGGCAGTTCGTGTCACCCTGGGAGTGACCTCCATTCGGAAAGAGTTTGCGTGAATCAATCAAGGTGAATGAGGGGAACCTGTTCAATGGAAAATCAAATATACGATATATTGATTTCAATTCTCACATCCCTAGATAATTCCCACCATGAGATATGTGCAACACTTCGTGTCACCCTAGAAATGACCTTCATTCGAAAAGTGTTCGCCATGAGATAAAGATCAAAGAGAATAGGGGAAATAGTTCATAATAGATGGGTGAAGGATATGTGTCTGGATCTCTACTTTACAGAAACAATATTATTTCTGGTGCTATTATCCCTACTTCTGTAGCTATCGGTTTGCACTTTTACCCAATTTGGGAAGCTGCTTCCGTTTATGAATGGTTACAATGGTGGTCCTTATGAGCTAATTGTTCTACACTTTTTACTTGGTGTAGCATGTTACATGGGTCGAAAGTGGGAACTTAGTTTCCGTCTGCGTATGCGTCCTTGGATTGCTGTTGCATATTCAGCTCCTGTTTTCGAACTCTATCTGTAACTCACTATAGGCTCGAGAAACAAAGAGAATCTACGTACCGGAACTGATAACATTCAAGATTATGCAGGATTATACACAAAAGATCCTCTTTTGGCTCTCTCTTTAGGCCTATGTCTCTTATCCTTAGGAGGTCTTCCTCCACTAGTAGGTTTTTTCGGAAAACTTCATTTATTCTGGTGTGGATGGCAGACCGGCCTATATTTCTTGGTTTCAATAGGATTTCTTACAAGCGTTGTTTCTATCTACTATTATATAAAAATAATCAAGTTATTAATGACTGGACGAAACCAAGAAATAACCCCTCACGTGCGAAATTATAGAAGATCTCCTTTAAGATCAAACTAGAACTGCTCGTTTTTTATCAGAAGCTTGTGATTTAGTTTTTGATGCAGCAAGTAGGGGCAACAATTCTTAATTGTTGGTACCAAAAATAGAGCAGCAGATTCAATAGCCCGGGCTACAACAAGGGCTCGGTGTCATTATGTTAATAAAAAATGGCTCGGGGGGATGTTAACAAATTGGTCTACTACAGAAACGAGACTTCATAAGTTCAGGGATTTGAGAACGGAACAAAAGATGAGGGGACTCAACCGTCTTCCGAAAAGGGATGCCGCTATGTTGAAGAGACAATTATCTCACTTGCAAACATATATGGGCGGGATGAAATATATGACAGGGTTACCCGATATTGTAATAATCGTTGATTAGCAAGAAGAATATCAGGCTCTTCAAGGTAAGCAAATCTTTACTAACCAAATATCGAATAGAAGCAAACAAATTCCCCTAGTGAGGGCACTCTAGTTCGAAAGGGGCCGCTCTCTAGCTAGGATCTTATTTTCTATGTCCTCATTCCATCAGTGGAGAATTTTCTGCTGAGATCACTCGTCGGTTAATCTATTTATGATGAGCTAACTGACTGAAACCTTTCGTCGGGAAAATCGTATTGAAAAAGAATACCTTTTTCTTTCTTAAAGAAGACTGAGTGAGTCCTAAAGCCG
>NC_143479.1:69910200-69998278 GCF_027475165.1 Benincasa hispida | reverse complement strand
TCAAGATACGGGTATTTATACCTAATGCAACATAAGTCTGAAGCCCTTGACAAGTTCAAGGAGTATAAGGTTGAAGTTGAAAACTTGTTAGGTAAGAAGATAAAAACACTACGATCTCATCATGGTGGAGAGTATATGGACTTAGAATTCCAGAACTATATTATAGAATACAGAATCATGTCCCAACTCTCGGCCCCAGGTACACCTCATCAATTTTCCTAACTGATGCGCCGAATATTTGTCACCGAAAAGCTTAATGTACTTGTGTCGTTAGCAGCTGTCAACTTAATTCGGATTGAACTGTCACCAGCTTTCTGTCCCATCATGATTAATTAGCCTTTCACCCAGATGCGCCCACCACGTTGCACTGACCAAGTTGGGCAATCCTTCTCGGGCAAATATTTTTGAACACGATCACCGCAAATCTTTGCGGTAAAACTGCGCTTGACAAATGATTTCCTATGATCGCAATTTTTGCCTTGTGTCAATGCATATTCTGCATAAAAACACAAAAATAAACTGTTCCCTGCGATGAAGGCATGCAGACGCAATATAATAAACTTAATGCTTTTTGGACGCAATTTAACATATTTTATCAATGCAAGCCAACATTGTTTAAGAACTTAGCACTATGATAACGTGCATTTCTGCCCATTATCAGGTCCGTCTGGGGCACCAAACGAGCTCTGTCCCCAAAACTGTTTGGCACACGACTTTTTTTCATAATTCTTAACCCCTGGGTCCGTATCGCACACAAAAATTCCTAGTGACACCCCAGCGAGGCCCTGCGACACCCCAGCAAGGCACCGTGACAACCCTGCGGGGCCCTAGGCGCCGTTTGGGCACAAAACGAGTTCTATTTGCAAAACCATCTGGCACACACTTTTTTTCATAGTTCTTAACCCTTATCCGTTTTCTCGCATTTTCGCGCTGGAAGGTTCGGGAGCAAAAAGTGGGCCCCACGGCCCCGGGGGCCGTTTGAGGCACCAAACGAGCTTCGTTCGTAAAATCGTCAGGCACACGACTATTTCTCATCATTCTTAACACATGGGTCCCTTTTTGCACTTTTTCACTCCGAAAGGTTTGTGTACAAAAAACGGCCACCTGACGCAGCCCGCAGGGCCCCGGGGGCCGTTTGGGCCACCAAACGAGCTCCGTTCCCAAAACCGTCGGGAACACAACTCTTTTTTCATCATTCCAAACCCCTGGGTCCATTTTTGCGCATTTTCGTGCCAGAAGGTTCGGGAGCAAGAAGTGGGCCCCACGGCCATGGCGTCCGTTTGGGGCACCAAATGAGCTCCATTCGTAAAACTGTCTGGCACACGACTTTTTATCATTACTCTTAAACCCCTGGTCCGTTTTCCCGCTTTTTCACTCCGGAAGGTTCGCACACAAAAAACGGCTTCCTGGCGCAGCCCCCGGGGCCCTGGGCGCTGTTTGGGGCACTAAATGTTATCCGTTCCTAACACACAACTTTTTTTCATCTTTTTTAACCCTTGTGTCATTTGCCTCTAGAGTTGGAATACAAAGCACTGTAGGCAGTGAAGAAGCTAAAATTCGATTTGAAGAAAGCAGGAGAAGCGAGAAAACTTCAACTGGTCGAGTTTGAGGAATGGAGGATTAATGCGTATGAGAATGCAAAGCTCTATAAAAAGCTCACAAAGTGCTGGCACGACAAATACATATGCGGTAAAAATCTCCATGTAGGATAGAAGGTCTTGCTCTTCAATTCACAGCTACGGCTCTTTCCTGACAAGTTAAAATCCCGTTGGTCCAGATCTTTCATCATTAAAGAAATATTCCAACATGGTGCGGTGGAGCTGATTACTGAAGACGGGAGCCGTGCATTTAAGGTTAATGGGCAGCAAGTTGAGGCATATTGCGGGGGTGATTTTTAGCAAGAAAAGACCTTTGTAGACTTGAAAAATCCTAGAATAGAGAAAAATGGAGTGGCCCAAGCCTTCTGGAGTATCCTTTGTTTGGTTCTTAACTCTCATTTCTTCGACACTTTAATCATCATTTATCTATCTGAATTTTACTTATTACTTCTTTCTAAAAAAAAGGGCCAAGAAAATTTTTTGTTAATTTTTTTTCATTTGACCCTCTCGATGTTTCTTTGTAAACGATCAAGGTACACGATTGCGGAGGTACTATACGAAGACGTAACTTCACTTCGTCACCATAATCCAAAGGAGGAAGATCGCCGCAAAGTAGGATGCAATAATGAACAATGTGAGTGACAATGCAAATTTGGGGGGTTGTATTTTCTTTCACTTTATTTCAAATTTCGCACTATCGCATCGCATTTTGATTTTGAAAGTTTTATCACCGCATTCTCTTTGATTACCGTAATCATTTCATATCAATAAATTTAGTAAGTCACCGCATGATTTCTCTTTGCCAATTATGATTTCAATGATGAAACACATGTTTCTATTCTTTCGTATATACTAGAGTCAACTTAATTTTAAGATAGTCACCTCATGAAATATTTCTAGAAGTTAAGGGTCTGCTAGCTTTCTTTCAAACTCTCTTTACGAAGCTTTCTGAGAACATCACATGACTTGTTTCAATCTTTTGGTAATGAGGACATTGCCATATTTTAAATTTGGGGGTGAGGTATTTATTTTCGACCTTGCTATTTTGAAAAAAAAAAAAAAAGAAAAGAAAAGAGGAAAACTTTGTGAATAACAACTCCGCTGTCAACGCAATAGGGAAACCCATGTTGATAAGAGTTAAGTTGTGAAAGGCACTTACCCGTAGTTGGATGTCCGCATGACACATATGGGGCAACCCAAAACGAAAGTAAGTCGCTAGGATCAATGCAATAAATAAATGACTGCAACTCCACTGCCAAGTAGGTATGAGTTTAGTCTGAGAAAGAGCGCATTGCTCGTAGTTGGATGTCCACATGACACACGTGAGGGCAAAACAAAACGAAGGCAAGGCATTTGGATCAGCGCAAAGTCAGAAAAAAAATAATAATGTCAAGAAATATGCAAGGATAAAAATCATTTGACACCCCGGTGAAAAAGTTTTCTTTTTGAAATAAATCATGCGATGTCCCAGAATTTAGTAAAGTCCTTTTGAAGGTTAAGCTTGCGGTCCCTAGGTCTTATAAATATTTTCAGAGTAGACTTGAATAAGACTTAAGGAAATTTTGGTATATAGGATTTAAATGAAGTATCCTTGAGAAATCTAGGAAAAGAGAATTGCGGTCGACTTGCAAAAGGAAATCTTTAGCTTATGCTTGAGAACAAGCATTGTTTAAATTTGGGGGTGTGATAACGGGGAGAAATGCATGTTATTGTAGTGCTAAGTTCTTAAACAATGTGGGCTTGCATTGACAAAATATGTTAGATTGCGTCCATAAAAAGCATTAAATTCATAACATTGCGGTCGCATGCATTCATCGCATAGAAACAGTTGATTTTTATATATCTATGCAGAATATGCATTGACACAAGGCGAAAAGAGCAATCACAAGAAATCAACGGACGAGCGCAACATTACCGCAAGACTTTGTGGTGATTTGTGTTCGCAAACATCTGCTCAAGAAGGATTTCCGCATAGAGTCGGCACAACTTGGTGGGCGTATCTGGGTGAAAGGCATAATTAATCACGATGGGACAGAAAGCTGATGACGGTCAAATCTGAATTATGTTGAAAATCGGTAGATAACAAGTACATTCAGCTTTTCGGTGACAAATATTCGGCGAATCTTTCAGGGAATTAAATCCATCCCATCTGTTCACCCTGGAGCTTTATAAATATCAAAGGCATCCTTCAGAAAAGGGGTTCACTTGCTCACCTGCTCACGAGTTCACAAGTTCTGTTCATAGTTTAGCTCTATTCTTAGATTTTATTTTATTTTAAGGGGGAAGCGAGGGAAGGAGGTTGTGCCGATAGATCATTCCGGTGAGCTCGGGAGAGTGCCAAAAGCTTCAAGATCGGAGAGAGGGCCAGCTTCTATGGAAGCAGAAATATATTTTGTACCAAATAGAGATTGCCAGCGTAAAAGCCTCGGTCACCAAGGGATTGCTACCGGGCTCTCTACCTTTATCTTCCATTGTTATTTTGTATTCAAACTCATTTATAAAAATGGAATTTACTTCTCTATATTTTTTCACTCTCTGTTATTTACGCATGAGTAGCTAAATCTGTTGAATGGGTTGAGAAGCAGTTAGATAGCTTAACTGGGGATATTCATTCTATGCAATTATCTTGTATTATGTATGCTTCATTCATCCATTAGAGATACTCGGGAGGGGGGTCTAAGAATAGGATCTAGGCTTGAAAAAGCCAGGTTAGAATCTAGGCTCGAGAGAGTCAGATTAGAACACATAATCAAGAAATAAGAGCTTAGGAATAAGCATTGTTTGCTATTAAAGAGATAGGATATGATTGTGTGCGTTCACCTTGCCTTTATGCATCTTGCATCATCGCATAGGAAAAGAGTAGAGACATAGGAATAAGCTCTATGGACACTTTTGCATTCAACACATGCGTCCTAGACTTAGGAGCACCACAGTTGCATTGGAAAATGACTTGCTGTGCATGGGTGTAGCATGATCGCATAGTCTGATGCATTCCTAAGTAATGCTAGCTAAAGATCTTCTCAACCCGTTCATCCGCATATTCAGTGCATCTATCACACAATCAAACTTTTCTCAAATTCGTCGCATTTATTTGTTTCATCACCACAACAAACAAAACCGATCAGTATTTGAGTTACCAGATACTGCAAGGTTTTCTTGAAAATTTTCACCGCAACCTATTTTCCCAAGTCCCTGAGTTCGACCCCGGACTCACCAGGAAACTCAGTGGGGTTTACACTTGGATTACACTAAGAAAACTTAAGTGCTCAACGCATTTCCATCATCTCATTTCATCCATAATTCCACCTTATGAAATAAAGCATCAGCAACCCCGCGACACCCCATCAGTGCATGGTGACACCCCAAGAGTGCCTAACGACACCCCAACAAGGTACCGCAACAACCCCATGAGGCCTCGTGGGCCATTTGGGCAACAAACGAGCTCTGTTCATAAAACGATTTGGCACATGCCTTTTTTCAAAGTTTTTAACCACTTGGTCCGTTTTCGTGCATTTTCGTACCGGAAGGTTCGGGAGCAAAAAGTGGCCCCATGGCCCCAGGGGCCGTTTGGGGCACCAAACGAGCTCCATTTGCAAAACCATCTGGCACACGACTTTTTATCATCATTCTTAACCTCTGAGTCCGTTTTCGCAATTTTTTTCTCTGAAAGGTTTGCACACAAAAAACAGCCTCCCGGAGCAGCCCACAGGGCCCCAGAGGCCGTTTGGGGCACCAAACGTGCTCCGTTCCCAAAATTGTCTAGCACACGTCTTTTTTTCATCGTTCTTGACACCTGGTTCCGTTTTTGCACATTTTCGGGCCCAAAGATTTGGGAGCAAAAAGTGGGCCCCATAGCCCCGGGGGTCGTTTGGGGCACCAAACGTGCTTCATTCGCAAAACCGTTTGGCACACGACCATTTATCATCATTCTTATCCCCTGGGTCCATTTTCGCACTTTTTCGCTCTGAAAGGTTTGTGCACAAAAAATGGCCTCACGACACAACCTGCGGGGACCCGGGGACCGTTTAAGGCACCAAACGAGTTCTGTTCCCAAAACTGTCTGGCACATGACTTTTTTCATCGATCTTAACCCCTGGGTCCGTTTTTATGTATTTTCGTGTTGGAAGGTTCGGGAGCAAAAAGTGGACCCCGGGTCCCCGAGGGCCGTTTGGGGTACCAAAAGAGGTCTGTCTCGAAAACCGTATGACACACGGCTTTTCTTTCATAGTTCTTCACCCCTGGGTCCATTTTCGCAGTTTTTCATGACGGAAGGTTCGCGTACAAAAATTGTGCCCCGTGGCAGCCTCGTGACACTACAGTAGTGCATGACGACACTTCAGCAGTGCCTAGTGACACCCCAGCAAGGCACCGCGACATCCTCACGGGGTCTCAGGGGTCGTTTAGGGCACAAAACGAGCTCTGTTCGCAAAACTATCTAGCACACAGCTTTTTTTCATAGTTCTTAACCCCTGGGTCTGTTTTCGTGCTTTTTCATAATAGAAGATTCGCACCCAAAAATTAGGCCCCGTAGTAGCCTTGCGACACCCCAGCAGTGCATGGCGACACCCCAACAGTGCCTAGCGACACCCCAGCAAGGCCCCACGACACACCTGCGAGGCCTCAAGGGCCGTTTAGGGCACCAAACGAGCTCCGTTCCCAAAACCATCTGGCACATGGCTTTTTTTCATCATTCTTAACCACATGGTTCGTTTTTGCGCATTTTCATGCCAGAAGGTTCGGGAGCAAAAAGTGGGCCCCGGGGCCCTGGGGACCATTTGAGGCACCAAACGAGGTTTGTCCCCAAAACCGTCTGGCACCCGACCTTTTTTCATAGTTCTTAACCCCTGGGTCCCTTTTTGTTTTTTTTCATAGTTCTTAACCCCTGGGTCCCTTTTCGGAATGTTCGCGCACAAAAATGGGGCCCCATGGTAGCCCCCGACACCCCAGCAGTGCCTGGCGACACTCCAACAGTGCCTGGCGACACCCCAACGAGCCCCTGCGACAACCCCACGGTGCCCCGGGGGCCATTGGGGGCACCAAACGAGCTCCATTCGCAAAACCATCTGGCACACGCCTTTTTTTCATAGTTCTTAACCCCTGGTGCTTTTTCGTGACGGATGGTTCGTGCACAAAAATTGGGCTCCGTGGCAGGGTGCGATACCTCAGCAGTTTTTCATCGTTCTTAACCCCTGGGTTTTTTTTCGTGCATTTTCTTGCCGGAATGTTCGGAAGCAAAAAGTTGGCCCCAGGGCCCTGGGGACCATTTGGGGCACCAAACGAGGTCTGTCCCTAAAACCATGTAGCACCAGACTTTTTTTCATAGTTCTTAACCCCTGGGTCCGTTTTTGTGCTCTTTTGTACGGAACGTTCGCGCACAAAAATTGGGCCCCGTGGCAGCCCCGCGATACCCCAGCAGCGCATGGCGACACCCTAGTAGTTCCTAGCGACACCCTAGCAAGTCATTTCGACACCCCCACGTTGCCCTGGGGGCCGTTTGGGGCACCAAACGAGCTCCGTTCACAAAACCATTTGGCACACGCCTTTTTTCATAGTTCTTAACCCCTAGGTTCGTTTTCGTGCTTTTTCGTGATGGATGGTTCGTGCACAAAAATTGGGCCTCGTGGCAGGGCGAGTCACCTCAGCAGTTTTTCATTGTTCTTAACCCCTGGGTCCGTTTTTGCTCATTTTCTTACCAAAAGGTTCGGAAGCAAAAAGTTGGCCCTGGGGCTTTTTATCATATGGAACCATGTTGGACATGGTTCGGTCTATGATCAGTTATGCTCATCTTCCAGAATCATTTTCGGGATTTGCAGTGGAGACTGCATGTTACGTTTTGAACAACGTTCTCTTAAAGAGTGTTTATGAAATGCCTTTTGAGCTGTGGAGAGGCCGTAAAGGTAGTTTATGCCACTTTAATACAAGCTAGTGTTGCCTTTTACTTAGAATTATGAGGGCTAACAAGCATAATATGCGTTGATAATACTAAGAATTCGTGTGAAAAGAGAGTCTTCATAGATAACCACTAAAAATCCTCGTTAACCCTATATCATGCGTTATACGACATCAAAATATCTACTTTTGTAGCAATCACAGCAATCGATCGCATGCGTTGATCTCAGACCAACGCAAAGATGATCGCATGCGTTGATCTTCATGAAGACCAGTTCGTGCATGGAATGCCGCAATTATAGAGTGATAACCGTGATAGGATCACAAAGTGAGTGGAATGCGTTGATACTTTAGGAGAAACAAGCATGAACGCATACCTTGGGAGTATAAAAAATATAAGATGATGTTGACATTTCACCTACCGCTTCAGAAGTGGTAGTGATTCAAAGCAGGACCACCAATGCTGTCAGTGTTTAAGCCCTATAAATAGAGCCTTCTACCCAAATTTAAGGTATCTGAGCTTCTGCCTTAGGGCAGATCCTTGTGATCACAGATGAGAGCATGAGCAGACACTCTTTGAGGATTCTTCACCTCCACAACTGATGCGTTATTTTATGATGTGAAATTATGGAGAAAATACGATGATGAAATTACATTGAGCACTCAAGTTTTCTCAGTAGAATCTAAGTGTAAACCCCACTGAGTTCCTGGTAAGTCAAGGGTCAAACTCAGGGACTGGGGAAAACAAGTTGCGTTGGTAATTTTTAGGAAAACTTTGTATTAACCAAATAAATCAATAGTTGTTAAGGTTTTTGTTTGTAGTAATGAAAATTAAACAAATGCTGTGGAGTTTGAAAAGAGTTGATAAAATGGAAGATGCGACGAGTATGCGGTGAACGGGTTGAGAAAAGTTTCGGCTAACACTTCCTAGGATGCGTTCATGCTATGCAATCATACAACATGCATACAACAGTAAACCACCTCTCGGTGTGAATGCCACGGCTTCTAAGGCTAGAACGCATGAGATATATGCGATAAGTCTATAGGACCTACACATAAGCCTCTATTCTTATTTATGCGATGACAAAATGACACACACACAAATAAGGCGACCACATAATATCATTCCTATTTATGCGACATAAAAATCCAAAATTTTCCTTTAAACACACTAAATTTCAGAATTGACAAAAAGTCCTCAATTAAAACAAAAATGTTGAATTTAATTTTATAACTGCACAGGATGTTAATGAACAACCAATTGAACACAGCTCCTAAAACACAGCAAGCAAAGGACCTTAATGAACAACCAATTGAACAGGAAGTACGACGAGATCCCTCACCTTTTCCGTCCAAGCTGAGAAAGAAAGATGACAGCAAACAATTCAAGAGGTTCCTAGATGTTCTCCGACAATTACATATTAACATTCCCTTGATAGAAGCGTTGGAACAGATGCCGAGCTATGTGAAATTCCTCAAGGACATACTTGCCAACAAAAGGAAGATCGGGGAGAATGAAATTGTTGCGTTAACATATGAATGTAGTGTGTTGTTTCAGAATAATATCCCCACCAAAATGAAAGATCCCGGGAGTTTCACATTTCCCTGTTCAATAGGGGGAAAAGATGTTGGGAATGTGCTGTGTGATTTAGGGGAGAGTATAAACTTAATGCCCTTGTCAATCTTCAAAAAGTTAAATATCGGAAATGCAATACCCACCACAGTTACATTACAATTGGCCGATAGATCAATAACTCATCCAGAGGGCAAAATAGAGAATGTACTTATGCAAGTAGATAAGTTTATCTTCCCTGCTGACTTTATCATATTAGATTATGAAGCTGACATCGAGGTGCCTATCATCTTGGGTCGCCCATTTCTTGGAACAGAGCGAGCACTGATCGATGTGCAGAAAGGAGAGCTTACCATAAGGGTCGACGATCAGCAAGTTAAATACAACGTTCTCAATGTGTTGAAGTACCCGAGTGATATGGAAAATTGTCAATATGTTGAAGAACTGCAGGAAGATCATTGGCACGAGCATCAAGAAGAATTGAAGGAAGAGGACTTTCGGATTGGCGCAATGTGGGAGGAAAATTGCGTCGCAATACAAACTGAGTCAGGCTTTGAAACACTCAAGTTATCTGAACGAACAATGCAACGTACTAAGCCATCTTTAGAAGAACCACCCATGTTAGAGTTGAAGTCGTTGTCAGTGCACCTCAAATATGTGTATTTAGGGAGCAATAGCACTTTACCGATTATTATATCTGCTCGTTGGGCAAAGAGAAGGAGGATGCACTTATCCAGATCCTGAAAAACAACGCCAAAGCTTTGGGATGGACCTTGGTAGACATTCGAGGGATCAGTTCCTCGTATTGCATGCACAAGATTCGTTTGGATGAAGGAAAAACATGGTCTATAGAAAGGCAACATCGATTGAACCCTACCATTAGGGAGGTTGTAAAGAAAGAGATAGTGAAGTGGCTTGATGTGGGCGTCATTTACCCTATATCTGATAGCAGCTGCGTAAGCCTAATGCAATGCGTTCCAAAGAAAGGGGGAATGATAGTCGTCACCAACAGTAATAATGAGTTAATTCCTACAAGGACAACTACGGGGTGGAAAATTTGTATAGATTACCGCAAATTAAATCTGGCCACGAAGAAGGACACTTTCCACTCCCGTTTATTGATCAAATGTTAGATCGACTTATGGGGAATGAATTCTTTTATTTTCTTGACGGCTACTCAGGGTACAACCAAATTGCAATTGCGTTGAAAGATCAAGATAAAACAACTTTCACGTGACCATTCGACACATTTACATTCCGTCACATGCCGTTTGGACTCTGTAATGCACCTACCTTCCAACGATGTATGATGGAAATATTTTCAGATTACTTGGAGGAGTTAATCGAGGTATTTATGGATGACTTTTCAGTTTTTGGCAATACGTATTACTCTTGTTTATCAAATCTTGAAAAAGTCTTGAAAAGATGCATTGAAACTAATCTTGTTCTAAACTAGGAGAAATGCCATTTCATGGTTAAAGAAGGAATCGTGCTAGGTCACAAGATATTAAAGGAATGGTTGGAAGTTGATCAAGCAAAAATTGACGCAGTTTCCAAGTTACCACCACCAGTCAATGTGAAAACGCTTGCGAATTTTCTGGGATATGCGGGGTTTTATCGAAGATTTATCAGCAAATTTTCTCAGATCGCAAGGCCCCTAAGTGCACTCCTCGAGATTGACTGTGAATATGATTTTGATGACGCATGCGCTGAAGTATTTCACACAGTGAAAAATGCACTCATCACTGCACCTATTCTGATTGCGCCGGGATTGGACGCAACCATTTGCGTTGATGTGTGATACTAGTGGATATGCAGTGGGCGTAGTCTTGAGCCAGCACAAGGATAAGGTTTTGCATCCTATCTATTATGCTAGCAAGATGTTGAATGATGTGCAGGAAAATTATACAACCACGAAAAAAGAAATGCTCACAGTGGTATTTGCACTGGGGAAATTTTGATAGTATCTAATTGGAACCAATGTTGTGGTGTATACTAATCATTCCGCGATCAAATATCTTATGACGAAAAAGGATGCAAACCAAGACTAATAAGGTGAGTGTTACTCCTGCAAGAATTTGACCTAGAGATTAAGGATCGAAAGGGCACCAGGAACCAAGTCGCATATCATTTGTCAAGGTTAGAAAATTGTGAGGTTCAGAAGAATGAAAAAGATATTGAAGAAAGATTCCCTGACGAGCTGCTGATGTCGGTATGCGTTAATCTTCCATGGTATGCGGACATTGTAAACTTCACAGTTTGCGGTCAAGTACCAGAAGACTATACATACCAACAGAAGAAGAAGCTAAGACATGAAGTCAAGTTTTATTTATGGGATGACCCCTTCTTGTATCGACTTGGACCTGATCATATTCTCCGTCGATGCGTCTCTGAGCATGAGGTAAAGCACATTTTGTAGCTTTGTCATGAGTCTCTTTATGGAGGATATTTTGGAGGGCCAATGAGTAGCGAAGTTTTTCAAGAAAAATAACTTCACCCAATATGGAACTCTTTGTGCCTTAATCAACGATGAAGGTTCATATTTCATCAACCGCATATCACCCACAAACCAATGAGTAGACAAAAATTTCTAACAGAGAGATCAAGACTATCTTGGAGAAGGTAGTCACTACCTCCAGGAAAGATTGGTCACCCAAGCTCGATGAAGCATTGTGGGCATATAGGACTGCCTTCAAAACTCCAATTGGCATGTCCCCATATGTTGTGGTCTTCAGAAAAGGTTGCCATCTACCTCTCGAGTTGGAACACAAGGCAATGTGGACAAGCAAAAAGCTGAACTTTGATCTAGCAAACGGGGGGAAAGTTCGGAAGCTGTAGTTGAACGAGCTGGTCGAGTGGCGAATGAACGCTTACGAAAATTCCAAGCTCTATAAGGAGAGAACCAAGAAGTGTCATGATGACCGAATAAGCAATGGGACATTCTTCGAGGGTCAACAGGTACTTCTGTTTAATGCGCGTTTGCGATTGTTTCCAGGGAAGTTGAAGTCATGCTGGTCTGGGCCATTCCGCATCAAGACTATCTTTCCCCACGGCGCAGTGGTACTGACAACTGAAAATGAAAGCAACACATTTAAAGTCAATGGTCAATGAATTAAGCCTTACTACGGTGGCGATGTGGAACGACGCATGGAGACCATCGACTTAGGCAAGCAGGATTGACCGTTTGCGGGGATGCTATTGCGGTAACTTTGAAAACCTTGTTTCAATCAACATCCCTATAGCTATGTTTAATCACTTTCTTTAAAGCTTTCCTTTATGGTTTTCTGCATTGCTTTAGTTACTATTTAGTAGAATAGCCTTTACTACTTTATGAGTTTACCTTCAGTTTAATTCAATTATGTTATTTATATGCTTTGTTTAAGTTCCTAGTTGCGTGGTTTTTAAAGCTTTGTGAATGACTGAATAAAAAGAAAATGAACATCGCAAAGTCTTGTCGACTTGTGTTGTTGATGAATTAAAAAGAAAAAAGAAATTGGTATGCATTGCAATGATGGGTGCATCATGTACTGATAAGTTACATTTTTCGTCCATCTTACACAAATGCATTATGCTGAGGGGTGTGTTGCACACGTATGCATTTTTCGCCTGTCCTTAGCGAAAATGCACTATGTTGAGGTAGTGTTGCACCAGTAGAAATACTGTGTGCCCGTCCTCCAGAAATGCATTGTGTTGAGGGGTGTGTTGCACTGATACATGCGTTGTTGCCCGTCCTCTGCAAATATGCATTTGCGTTAATGGAGCCATTGTGTTAATCTTTAATCTCGCACCTATCTGAATAACATACAAAGATTAAATTTGATTCATTATTTTTATGTATAGAAGCTATTTCTTGATTCTTTGTACAAGCTCAAATTTTGTATTGCGTTATTTGTAATTCTTTGTATACTTAGTTAGTTTTAATACAACTGAGTAGCCATTCTTTCTATATGCATTAGCCTCTTCTCTTATCATCCTTTGTCAATAATTGTGATGTTCTTTATCTTCTATTTTGCGTTATTAATTGTGTTGCAATGATGAGTTATATGCATACCCTTAGCAACATTTCACACACTTTGTATTTTCTGACTAACACTTAGATAATTTGTAGCAATAGCACTGCTTTACCTTTTATACTTCAAGACTCTACTCAAACCTTCTTTTCAAAATTTTGACTAAGTGTTTTGTCTATTCTGTCAAAAACAACGCAATGAGGACCTTGTACATCTCTAAATTTAGTGGTGTGGTAGGTCTTAGCAGATGCGATCAAATGAATGCGCTTATCCTTAGAAAATGCGTTCGCTATTGTAAAAAAAAAAAATGAACAATATAAAAAAAAATCATACTAACTCCAATGTCAGCGTAAAGGAAAAAAAATCTCAACCTGATAAGAGTTAAGACATGAAAAGAACCTGCTCGTAGTTGGATGTTCGCATGACAGCCGTTGGAGCAAGCCAAAACGAAGGTGGGTTTCCAAGAATGACGCAATATGAAAAGAAAAAAAAATGAGAGAGAAAAATAAGAATATAAGAGACAACTTCTCTGACCAGTAAAAGTAAAACTTAGCTTAAAATCAAGAGTTAAAGTTGAGATTGGCACACAACCGTAGTTGGATGTTCGCATGACATCCGTGAGAACAAGCCAAAAAGAAGGGTGTAATCATGATCAATAGTCTCTACTAAAACAACGCAAATCAGACCACCGCATTCAAGTCGTACCAAGTTGTTTTTGCAAGAAGAGGTAAACATTCTTCTCAAAACAATAAGGGAATTTTTGAGTAGATACTTGTTGTATAAAAGAATAAAGTAGGGCATGTTTATGAATTATCAAGGATAGAAGAAAATTGCGTTGTCGAGTAATGTTGTCTAGGTGGAGCATTCGGAGGAACCAATTGACACAAAGTTATGATAAGAATTGAACAATATTACCTTAGTTGAAGATATGCTTGAGGACAATCATAAATCTAAATTTGGGGATATGATAACTTGTAGAAATACAAGTTATTTATACTGTTGTATTTAGATATTGGTGCTAAAAGAAAGAAAAGTTGCGTCGATGGTATATAAATTTGCTAAGAAATGCGAAAATTATAAAATGTCATCAATACACCCACTAACACCATTGCGATTGTAGAATGGAATGTTTCAATTCTGTTTTGCAGGAAATCAGTCATCGCATGTGTTCATGGCTCAAAGATAAAATAAACAATGCATCTACGTTGCATTACGCCCATCAATCAAGAACGAAAAGATGATCAACGCAATGATGGGGCATGTGACAATCGATCTTGAGCTTATCGATCAACGCAACTTCAACCGCATGCGATATTCAAAAACAACACCGCATGCGAAGATCAATCGAAGATATGAAGAGCAATGCATTTGCGAATAGATCCTAAGCAAGCATAAGCTAAAATTGTAGTGAAATAAAATTGTGTTGATAAAATAAACCTAAGCTAATATGATACATGATATAGGATACACGATTACATAGAGATGTACATATACTGATTCTAAGAGAGAGGCTAGTCTGAAGCAACTTGTAGAGTAGATCCGAGATAATCACGAGACAAGGCCGAGACGTGAGTCTCCGATTAGATAATCCTTCCAATCCCCGTGGCTGAAGCTCTGTGCGAAGGTCACTTCTACCAGGAAAGCAAGCCTGAGAGGGAAGCTTTCCTCTCCACCACTACCACATGTCGGCAAGCATAATCTCCGCTCGGGATCTATGTCAAGACGTTGACACTCTTTCCATATTTGTTTCTAATCTCTATTTCATCTTTTGTATTCATCTTCTCTAATCTTTCATTCACACCATGTATCGAACGCTTAATCTTAGCATTAAATGTTATGTTAATTGCCATTGTCATCTCTCTGTCTATTTTCGTACATCCATAATCCATTTTCTCCATGATGTTTTCTTAATCCCTTGGGTAAATAGCAAGAATTAAGTGAGTGAGTTAATTTGTGTTAAGGAAATAATTAGGTTTAGCTAAAGCATGCTCGACAGCATCTTCACCTTTGAGAGCAGAAGTGAAGATGTTATTCCGCCTATCGAGAGAGGGTTGGAGAATGCGTTAACTAAAGTGAGAAGTATTTCAACAAATGGAAACAACCTTGCGTTCATCATATTCATCCCTGTTTCGCCATAGAGATATGGAAATGTGGCGGATCACCAAGAGGTGTACGTCAAGGGAAAACAGAACCTTAGTTGCATCTTTAACGCAATTGACAAACTTACGATGTTTTACTATTTACTCTTTCTCTTTCTGCTCCATTCATAAAGCCTTGCCATCACATACACCGATTCTT
Source organism: Benincasa hispida (assembly GCF_027475165.1). Taxonomy (NCBI): domain Eukaryota; kingdom Viridiplantae; phylum Streptophyta; class Magnoliopsida; order Cucurbitales; family Cucurbitaceae; genus Benincasa; species Benincasa hispida. Next base: position 69,982,910 of record NC_143479.1, on the reverse strand, counting down.
TGTACAACTTCACAGTAAGTTCTCGACCTCAGTATCATGTATCATATATCATATTAGCTTAGGTTTATTTTATCAACGCAGTTTATTTCACTGCAATTTATATTCTTGTATAAACAAACATTCTTAATTCATTGATAAAAACCGGTCGCATGTATGACAATAGTATCGCATTAACGAAAAAAATCCCTATGTTTGACCTCGGATTATTCTGAGAAACTTGCGTTGAAATTATACTTGGTTTCAGCGCAAGGAAACATGTGACACGCACTACTCCATCGCATACTACGAGCATTTCATTAACAACGCATATACTTAACGTAGTATCCGATAAAAATGTCTTTATCGCAATGAACTTGAGTGCATATTAGCACATCATTCATTTCATTCACAAGGCATGCGTTAGAGTTAGATAAAGATAAAAAGCATTAAAATTATGTCATCAAGTTTTTGGCAACATTGACTTGAATCATTTTCATCATCATAGTGCATGCATAATAAAAAGAACATACACAAATCCAAGTTACAAGTTTATGGCGCCGTTGTCGGGGATTGGTAACGGTTAATGTTGAATACTTTTGTGGTATTTTGCAGGACCGATCTCTTTGTACTGGCTGTTTATCGAAAAGAACAGTTTGATGGTTTATGAGTACTGGAATTGATCCAGAAATTCTAAGCTGACCCAGAGATTAGGTTTACTGGTGTGACGCCTGAAGGAATTTGGCTATACCTCTTCCCGTATACACTGCGGGATGAAGCAAAGAGGTGGGCTCATTCACTAGAGCCAAATGAAATCAATTCATGGGACCAGTTGGTTGAGAGGTTTATGAAGAAATTTTTCCAGCCAACCGTCAATGCAAGAAGATAGAGGGACGTGTTAAATTTTGAATAGATGGAAAATGAAACTTTGAGCACCGCCTGGGTGCGATTCAAACGGTTAGTGAAGAACTGTCCGCACATCGGGATTTCCGATTGCATTCTGATAGAAACTTTTATAATGGCTTGGATTGATCAACACAAGCAGTTGCTGACGCCTCCGTAGTAGGAGGGTTCATGGACAAGACCTATACGGAAGCGAAGATTATCTTAGATCGCCTTTCTTGAAATACAAATGATTGGATGGATCACAGGTATGGGGGAAGAGGCCCGAAACGAAGAAGAGCAGAAAGTACCATTGTACCAGCTGATACAATGACCACCCTGGCCGCCCAGATGGCTACAGTAACCTCGCTTATCCAAACTATGGCTGTTAATCAAGGACATTTCTCTCAAAGTGCAGCACAAGCCAATGCACTGATGCAAGTGGCAGCAGTAAGTTGCATCCAATGCGGAGAGGGGCACTCGGTGGAAGTCTGCTCGTTAAATCCACAATTCGTATACTCTATTCACAATGACCTGTTCAACAATACCTACAAACCTGGTTGGCAGAATCACCCCAACTTCAATTGGGGAGGGAATCACAACCAGGGGGGCCAAATGAATCATTAGAATAGTCATCCCGAGAATCGAGGTAATCCTCCGGTTTTCCATTTTCAGAATCAAAGACAAGGTAATTTTCAGAGTAGACAGCCAACGACCAACCGTCCTCATCTAACACCTCTTCTAGTACCTCGTCTTTGGAAACACTACTGAAACTATATTGAGAAGAACGAGGCAATCATGCAATCGCAAGCTTCCTCCATTAGAAATTTGGAGGTGTAGGTTGCACAACTTGTGAATGAGCTTAAGAATAGAGCGCCTGGTACGCTGCCCAGCAGCTCGGAAGCACCTGCACCAAGTGGAAAAGAACAATGTCAAGTAGTGACATTGATAAGTGGTAAGAAGACGGTCCCCATGCCACCAGTACCGGAATCAGTAAAATAGCCAAAAGATTCAATGACCAATAATGACCACTCAATCACAAAAAACAGATCTACCAGTTCAGAAGCAACTACCTCTACAAGGAATGAATCTCAACAAGACATAATCGAAGTCACCGCAAACTCCAGCCTAAAAAACACAGTAAGTAGGGGACCTCAATGAATAGTCAAATGATCAGAAAGTACGGCGGGATCCTCCAACTTTCCCGTCTAGGCTAAAAAAGAAAGATGATAGTAAACAATTCAAGAGGTTCCTGGATGTTCTCCGATAGCTACATATCAATATCCCCTTAGTAGAAGCACTGGAACAAATGTCGAGCTATGTGAAATTCCTCAAGGACATAATCGCCATCAAGAGGAAGATCGGGGAAAATGAAATTGTCGCACTAACGTATGAATGTTGTGCACTCTTCTAGAATAACATCCCCAAGAAAATGAAAGATCCAGGGAGTTTCACATTGCCATGCTCAATAGGGGGTAAAGAAGTCGGAAATGTGTTGTGTGACTTAGGGGCAAATATAAACCTGATGCTCTTGTCATTCTTCAAGAAGTTAAACATCGGCAACGCAAGACCCACCACAGTTACATTACAGTTGGCTAACACATCAATAATGCATCTAGAGGGCAAGATAGAAGACGTACTTGTGCAAGTGAATCAATTCATCTTTCCTGCTGACTTTATTATATTGGATTATGAAGCTGACATTGAGGTACCGATCATCTTGGGTCGCCCATTTCTCGCAACAGGGCGAGCACTGATTGACGTACAGAAATGATAACGTAATAAGAGTCAATAATCAGCAAGTAAAGTTCAATGTTCTCAATGTGTTGAAATACCCAGGTGATTATTTGGAAAACTGCCAGTATGTTGGAGAACTGCATGAAAACATTGGCACGAGTTTCGAGAACTATCAGAGGAAGAAGACTTTGAGATTGGCGCAATGCTGGACGAGAATTGCGCCGCAATACAAACTGAACTACATTTTGAAACAATAAAGTTATTTGAATGAGCAACGCAGTAAACTAAGCCATCCTTGGAAGAACCACCCATGTTGGAGTTGAAGGTGTTACCAGTGCACCTCAAATATGTTTATTTAGGAGGCAATAACACTCTACAAGTTATAATCTCTGCCTCACTGAGCAAAGAAAAGAAGGAAGCACTTATTCAGTTCCTTAAGAAATATGAAAAAGCCTTGGGATGGACCTTAGCAGACATTCGAGGGATCAGTCCCTCGTATTGCATGCACAAGATCCATCTTGAAGAGGGAAAAACAGGATAAGTAGAGAGACAGCTTCGTCTGAACCGTGGGTAAGCCCAGTGCAATGCGTTCCAAAGAAAGGGAACATGACAGTCGTCACCAACAACAAAAATGAATTAATTCCTACCAGAATAACCACGGGGTGGAGAATATGCATGGATACCGCAAGTTAAACTTGGCCACAAAGAAGGACCATTTTCCACTCCCGTTTATTGATCAAATGCTAGTTAAGCTTGTGGGGAATAAATTCTTTTGCTTTCTTGACGGCTATTCAGGGTATAACATAATCGCGATGGCGCCGGAAGATCAGAACAAAACAACTTTCAAGTGCCCCTTTGGCACATTTACATTCTGTCGCATGCCATATGGACTCTGTAACGCACCAGGCACCTTCCAAAGGTGTATGATGGCCATATTTTCAGATTTTCTAGAGGAGTCAGTCGAGGTTTTCATGGATGACTTTTCGATTTTTGGCAACACCTATGACTCTTGTTTATCAAATTTGGAAAAACTTTTGAAGAGATGCGTTGAAACAAATTTGATTCTGAACTGGGAGAAATGCCATTTTATGGTAGAAGAAGGAATAGTGCTAGGTCACAAGATATCAAAGGCAGGGTTGGAAGTTGATCAAGCAAAAATTGACATAATATCTAAGTTACCACCAACAGTCAATGTGACAACACTTAGGAGTTTTCTGGGACATGCGGGGTTCTATCGAAGATTCATCCGCAACTTTTCTTAGATCACAAGACCCCTAAGTGCGCTCCTCGAGATTGACGGTGAATATGATTTTAATGACGCATGCGCGGAAGCGTTTGACACGCTGAAAAATGCGCTCATCATCGCACCTATTCTGGTTGTGCCCGATTGGACACAACCGTTTGCGTTGATGTGTGACGCCAGTGGATATGCAGTCGGCGTAGTCTTGAGTCAATGCAAAGACGAGGTTTTGCATCTTATCTATTATGCCAGCTAGACGCTGAATGATTCACAAGAAAATTATACAACCACAGAGAAAAAAAATGCTCGCAATGGTGTTTGCCCTGGAGAAATTTCGACAGTACCTAATTGGATCAAATGTAGTGGTGTATATTGATCATTCTGCGATCAAATACCTCATGACGAAAAAGGATGCAAAACCAATATGATAAGATGGGTATTAATCCTGTAAGAATTTGACCTAGAGATCAAAGATCAGAAGGGCACTGAGAACCAAGTCGCATATCATTTGTCACGATTAGAAAATTGTGAGGTTCAGAAGAAAGAGAAAAAAATTGAAGAGAGATTCCCTGACGAGCAACTTATGACGGTATGCATTAATGTCCCATGGCAATTGGATATTGTGAACTTCATAGTTTATGGCCAAGTACCAGAAGACTATTCATACCAACAGAAGAAGAAGTTGAGGTACGAAGTCAAGTTTTATTTTTGGGATGACCCATTCTTGTATCGACTCGGACCTGATCATATTCTGTGTCGATGTGTTCCTGAGCACGAGACCAAGCACATTTTAGAACTTTGTCATGAGTCCCTTTATGGAGGACATTTTGGGGAGCAGCGGACCACCGCAAAAGTCCTACAGAGTGGCGACTTTCGGCCAACGGTATTCAAGGATGCGCATGCCCATGTTGTGCAATGCGATAGATGCCAGGGAACAGGGAACATGTCCAGACAGGATGAAATGCTTTTGACTTCGATCTTAGAAATTGAATTGTTTGATGTATGGGGAATCAACTTCATGGTCCATTTCCGCTTGCAGAGGGTCATCAATATATTTTGGTTACGGTTGATTATGTTTCAAAATGGGTTGAGGCCATCGCATGCGCTAAAAATGATGCGGCCACGGTAGCGAAATTTCTCAAGAAAAATATTTTCACGCGATATGGAACGACTCGTGCCTTAATTAGCGATGAAGGCACACATTTCATCAACCGCATCATCACCAACATGTTGATCAAATTTAATGTCAGCCAGAGAGTTGCAACTGCATATCACACACAAACTAATGGGCAGGCAGAAATCTCCAACAGAGAAATCAAGACCATCTTGGAGAAGGTAGTCAGTACCTCCAGGAAAGATTGGTCACCCAAACTTGACGAAGCACTATGGGCATACAAGACTGCCTTCAAAACTTCAATCGGTATGTCCCCATATGCCCTAGTCTTCGAAAAAGCTTGCCATCTGCCTCTAGAGTTGGAACACAAAGCAATATGGGTGAGTAAAAAGCTGAATTTTGATCTGTCAAGTGCGGGGGAAGTCCAAAAGTTGCAGCTGAACGAGCTAGTCGAGTGGGGAATGAATGCCTATGAAAATGCCAAGCTTTATAAAGAGTGAATCAAGAAGTGGCATGACGACCGCATAAGCAAGAGGACATTCTTCGTGGGTCAACAGGTGCCTTTTATTTAATGCACATTTGCGATTGTTTCTAGGAAAGTTGAAGTCACGCTGGTCTGGGCCATTCCGCATCAAGACTATCTTTCCCCATGGCATAGTGGAGCTAACCACCGAGGATGGAAATAGCGCAATCAAAGTAAATGGTCAAAGAATTAAGCCCTACTATGGGGGCAATGTGGAATGATGCATGGAGACCATCGACTTAAGCAAGCAGGATTGACCGCTTGCAGGGATGCTATTGTGATAACCTTGAAGAACCTCTTTCAATCAGCATCCCTACATCTATCTTTATCGCTTTCTTTAATACTTTCTTTACTGCTTTCGTACATTAGTTTATTGCTTTGTTATTGCGTTATTCAATTAAGTTTATCGCTTTCTTAAATTAGTCTTTACTGCTTACTTGAATTTACTTGTATTTCAATTCCAGCTTGCGTTAGTTTAATTTTATGCCTAGTAGAATGTATTTCCATTTTAGCCTTAGTTTGCATTGAACTTAATTTCTGTGAATGAATATTAAAAAGAAAATGAACACCACAATGTCTTATCAACTTGGTTTTGGGGATAAGCGTTGTGATGTTGATGAAATTAAAAAAAAAATAAAATAAACTTTTATAACGTACGGTATGCATTGCGATGATGGGTGTATCTTGCGCTAATAAGATACACTTTTCGCCCGTCTTCCACAAATGCATTGCATTGAGGGCTGTGTTGCGCGCGTATCTACACTGTGCCCATCCTCAGTAGAAACGCACTATGTCGAAGGTAGTGTTGCGCTGGTAGAAATACCATGTGCCCGTCCTCCAGAAATACATTGTGTTAAGGGGTGTGTTGTGCTAATGCATACGTTGTGCCCGTCCTCCGCAAATATGCATTTGCGGTAACGGATGCATTGCGTTAATAATTAATATTGCGCCCGTCTGATTAAAGAAAAAATAAAATAAAATGATAAAATTTTTGCGAGAGAGGAGTTGAATCGTTTCAGCTTCCAAGGAAATTATGACTTAGCAGATGAAAGGACGTCCTTTCATTTAAATCATAATGGGAGGAGCACGACAGCAGGCTTTTTGAGAATATCGAAGCCTGCCACGTAGAGATTTCGTTGGGCCTATCAAGGCCCAACCTATAAATCTCACCCCTTTCAACTGAGGAGCTCATTTGCATTCGTCGCAAAAGAAACCCTAAGCAATTCTCTACATACTCATTCCTCTGCCGATTTCCTTCCTCAGACAAAAAAATTTCTTAAATCTTTCACTCTGCCAAGCAAATGGTCGGACAATCTTCACACTCATCTTCCCTACAATCATCCCCTTCCCAAGCACTCGTCACCGCATGGGAGGCGGCATTCCCCATTGCTAGCACTGCCTCACTGCCCAGCTCAAGTCTTCCCTAAGAATCGCTGGAAAACCTTGGCAAAAGACCTTTGTAGCAAAACCACTCACCATCCGAGAGGGGCTAAGCATGGAGAGTGCCCATGCCACCAGAACTAAGGTGGCACTCCCAGTACCGTGGACAGAAAGCGAACTGAGGCGAAGGGACGAAAAGAGGTATTTGGCAGAATTTTGAGTAATATGGAAAGAGGGGGGGGCTACCGGAAGCTAGAGTTGTAAACCAGCCCCTACCTTCAGAGGAGGAAATGGTGGAAGCTTCGTGGACAATGGCCCTGGCCACTATGGATCCTAAGGAGACTATTCCAACAGACTCCAATGAGGGACCCATCAGGGCCATTTTGGAGGTTATAGGGGCAAAGAAGCTGCCATGGATGGTTGAAGGGAAGAAGAAGAGAAGAAGTAAAGAAAAAAAATTGAGAGGAGATGAAGCTACCCAGTTGAAGAAGGAGAAGAGAAAAAAGGAGGAGAGTGAAAAGAAACAATGCAGGCGAGAAGAGAAGCGCTTGAAGAAGGAGTAGAAAAGAAAGAGGGCGAAAAGCCCAAATTTTGACGGAGAATCAACCATCGCGAGGGTGGAAAAGGGAATGTCAATGTAAGCCAAAGCATCAGTGCAACTACAAGTTTCATCACTGCATATCATAATGGTTGCGACTGAAGATAGAGAAGATCCTGACATCAACCCTTTTATGCGGCGTCACAAGGAGAATGCACCGCAAGGGTCAACAAGTGACCCACTATTCTTTCAACGCATAGTAGAGGAAGAGGAGAGAAGAAAAAGAAAAGTAGGGGAGAAGTAAGAAAAGTTGTCATGTGCGCGCCAAATCATCGCAACAAGCGATTTAGCGAGAAAACTTCACGATGAAGCGGTCCACTGTGACAACGCAAGGGCGGCAGAAGAAGAAATAAGAAGGCTCGAGGAAAAGCAACGCATATTGCTTGCCTCAGAGCAGTTTGAGAGAAAGATGAGAGAAGAAGAAGAAAAAGAAAAGAAGGAGAAAGAGGAGAAGGAAAGACGCTGCAAGGCCAATGTGCAACACGTCAGAGAAAATAAGAGAAAGGAAGGGGGAATGGAAAAGGGAAAAAGAAGAGAAACGCAATGAAAGGGAATGCAAACAAAGACAAAAATCCCGCCTTGCGTCTGCTCAAGACAAGGGCAAAGCTAAAGTTGTGAGCAACGAGCTTGCATCGACCAGGAGACGCCCATCAACAAAGAAAGAAAAATGATGATATGATGATGGAAATGGGTTTCTTCCCTGCGTCAACACCAGTACCAGATTTGATCATGAGTGTTGTGTTGGAACATGGGTGGGAAATTTCTGCCAATGTCCCTCTATTGTTATTCCTGCGGCAGTGAGGGCCTTTTATCGTGGCCAGCTCCATGACACAGAAGATGCAGTGATCATTGAAGGGTGGGTAGTGCCATTAAGCGCAAAGGACATCAATGAGCTCTACAAGTTGAAAAACCTCCCGGAAGCACCGGGTAACAAGATAATTGATGATCCTGAAGAAGAGCACATGGAGGATTCGGTGAAGGTATTAACACTACCGAGCACCAAGTGGTCAGTATCATTAACAGACATTAAGACCCTCGCCTCCAACAAGCTACTCCCAGAGGCATAACTTTGGGTATATTTGGTGAAATGGCGACTCATCCCAACAACGCATGACAAAACAATTTCAAGGGATCGAGTGATGGCCGCATACTGTATAGTGTGCGACATTTTGATTGATGTAGGCCAACTTATTGCAAAGCAGATTCGAGGTTTTGTTGGCCGTGTGAGAGGCTAATACTTATTCACGTGGATGATTTCAAGTTTGTGCCTCTCTGTGGGCGTAGGCATTAACGAAGAGCCCATGCCTAAAGTTCAAGGCATCATCCACATGAAGATCCTGAGAATGCTTCTCAAGCATTCCCCACATTGCTCTGAGCTTCCAACCAAAAGGCCCCTCATTGATCTCAATGCACCGCAACCACCAAGCCCAAGAACCAGCGCTGCAATGATAAAGGAAAGGAGATAGTCCAAGAACAATCACCGCAAAAACAAACCCAAGTACCCTTGAACCCTTGGCCTTTAATCATTCGCCCACCGACCCCTCCAATAGAACCCCTTTCCCCTCTTCCCGAACACTTCACAAACCTCCTCCTTGCTTCAGATTCCAAAACCAAATCTCCAGCAGCGTCCCCTCACCATCCATCTCCACCTCACTTTTCACCACCATCGCTGCATTTCAGGAATTTCGGACAGGATTGATTGCGTAACAGAAGGAATATTCACTCCACCATTTCAGGAATTGCCATAACAATAAAGTGGGGACAATAAGTCAGAGAGTCAAGCTCGCCTATAAATAGCTTCTGAAATTTCATTGAAAAATATGCTTGAATACATAGAGACTTGATATATTGATTTGAGAGAGAGACTAATTGAGCGACTAATCAGAGTAGATCCGGGAAGAATTAAGAGATAAGGCTGAGAGGTGAGTCTTCAGGCAAAGAATCCTTTCGATCCTCGCCGTTGAAGCTCTGTACGAAGGTCACTTCTACCAGAAGAGCGAGCCTGAGATGGAAGCTCTTCTCTTCATTGATTTCACATGCCGACAAGCAAAACCCCCGTCCAGATCTGTGTCAAGACATTGACACTCTTCTGTATTTGTTTCTATCTCTTTATCATCACTTGTATTCATCTTCTTTAGTCTTTCATTCCCACCATATATCAGACGCTTTATCTTAGTATTAATTGTTATGCTCATTTCCATCTCCATCTCTCTGTCTATTTCTGTTCATCCATAATTCACTTTCTCCATGACGTTTTCTTAATCCCTTGGATACTTAGCAATAATTAAGCAAGTCAATTAATTGGGTTAAGGAAATAATTAAGTTTAGTCAATGCATGCTCAACGACATCTTCACATGTGAGAGCATAAGTGAAGATGTCATTTCGCCTATCGGGAGAGGGTTGGAAGAATACATTAACTAAAGCGAGAAGTACTTCCAGAGATGGAAGCAACCTTCCATTCATCACGTTCATCCATGTTTCACCATAGAGATATGGGAACACGGCCGATCATTGCGAGGTGTACGCCAAGGGAAAGCCGAACCTTAGTTATATCTTTAACGCAATTAACAAACTTACGATGTTTTTATTAATTATCCCTTTGATTACTTGTAGAAATACAAGTTATTTATGCCACCTTATCTAGATATTGCAGCCAAAAGATTAATGAATATGCACCGATTGTATGAAAATCAGCTTAGAATTTCAATAATTATAAATGTTTGCAATTACACCCACTAACACCATAAAGATGGAAAACAGGTCGAATTTTACTCTATTTTGCAGGAGACCAAGTCACCACTTGCACTCCAGGCTCATGAGAAACTGATGAACGCATCTCTGTCACACTGCGCTCGTCAATCAACAATGAAGAGACGATTACTGCAATGATGGCGCAATGCGACAGTCGGTCCAGAGCTGTGTTTCAACCGCATGCGGTGATAACAACAACACCGCATGCGGTGATAACAACAACACCGCATGCGAACCCATGATCGAAAGATGCAACTAAGAAACGTAAAAGCGGAGAATTGAGACACGTGTACAACTAACGATTGTGCAGAATTGACGGTTTGATTGCATAACAGAAGGAATAATATCCCTCCATCTTCGGAATTACCATAATGATCAAGTGGGGACCACAAGGTTGGAGTCAAAGATCTGTACCTATAAATACACCATTGATTTAGAGAAAAAGGGATGCTACGGAACACGGGGTAAGTGCTGCAAAATTGTTGAGAGAAAAGGCTGAGCTGAGTGCTTAAGTGAAGAAATTCGGGAAGAAGATGAGATAAGGCCAAAAGGTGAATCTTAAATCTAATCTGCCAAACACCCAATTGAAAGCTCTATGCAAAGATCCCTGCTACCGGTGGAGCAAACCTGAGAGGGAAGCTCTTCTTGCCATCAAATCCATCCTATCCAGCAAATAGATCTTCATCAAATCAGTGCCACGACATTGGCACTTGTTTGTATCTGTTCTATCTCTTACATCATTGTTTTCACTGTTTCTTTACCTCTGCATTCACACCATGTATCAAATGCTTAATATAGATATTAAATGTTTCGATAGCTTTCATTTATAATCTTCTGTCTATTTCCGTTCCCCCATCAATCACTTTCTTCATGATGTTTTCTTAATTTCCTAATAAGCAATATGAATTAACCAAGTACTTAATCTGTGTTAAAGATATAAAATGCGTTTAGCTAAGACATGCTAGACTACATCTTCACCTATGAGAGCAGAAGTGAAGATGCGATTCTGATCTATCGAGAGAGGGGTAGAAGAATGCGTTAACTAAAGCGAGTAGTACTTCCAGACATGGAAGCAACCTTACGTTCATTACGTTAGTCTCTGTTTCACCACAGACATGTGGGAGCGCGACCGATCACTAAGAGGTGTACGCCAAGAGAAAAGCGGAACAGTATTTTTAGCTTCAATGATATTAAGAATTTGTGTTGTTTATATTATTTGTCTTTCTCTTTCTATTCTATTCATAAGACTTGCCACCGCGTCCCACGTCTTTGCACAACTTTCATAGCCAGCCTTGACCCCTGCATCTTGTACACGAAGCCTGTATCTTGTATCATCTAGCTTAGGTTTATTGATTTTTATTTTATTATCGCATCTTTACTGCTTTACTTTACTTTATCGCAATTTATATACCTGTACAAACACATTTTTAAAGATTGAAAACCTGGTCGTATATATCATGAACATACCACAATAACCTAAACCAGTCCCCGTGTTCGACCTCGGATCACACCGAGAAACTTGCGGTGGAATTACACTTGGTTCCATCGTAAGGAAACTTGTGACAGCGCATGGCATACTACATGAACATCCATAATTAACGCATATTTAGAAGTAGTATCGCATCGCCATGTGCAGAGAACATCATGCATCATTGTTATAGTAAACATGCGTAACAAGTTTATGGCGCCATTGCCAGGGAGTGGTTAACAGTTTATTTTTTGAGTGTGTTTTTGGTATTTTGCAGGACAGATCTCATTGTACTGCTTCTTCAACGTGGAAAGCAACCTGACGGTTTATGAATCCTGGTGCTGAACTGGAATTTGTAGATGACCCTAAGATCGAGTGAACTTTCCGCGCAAGGGTACGTCAGAACCAAATTCGACAAAAAAAGGCAGCCAGCATGGCAGACAACAATGATAACGTGGTACCGGTTGCAAACCAAGGGGATGTTCGACCGACTCAAGATCCTGTTTTCCTGGTGGCTGACCACAACATCCCGATGCGTAAATATACGACACCCAATAAGTATGATTTTTTGCCTGGAATCTCGAGGCAGACTATGGAGGAGAATGCACGTTTTGAGATTAAGCCAGTCATGTTGCAGATGATTCAAAATGTTGGGCAGTTCGGAGGTCTGCAAGGTGAAGACCCACATGCCCATCTAACCAGCTTTGTCGAGATGTGCGGCAATTTTTCCTTACCTGGCGTTACTCTAGAAAATATAAGATTGTATTTGTTCCCTTACACCTTGAGGGACGAGGCTAAGAGGTGGGCTTACTCACTGAAGCCAAATGAGATCACTTCATGGGAGCAATTGGTGGAACGGTTCATGAAGAAGTTTTTCCCACCTACCATCAACGCAAGGCGACGAAAGAATGTGTTAAACTTTGAACAGAAGAAGAATGAAACCCTGAGCACCGTCTGGGTGCGATTCAGGAGACTGGTGAAAAACTGTCTGCATATCGGGATTCCCGATTGTGTCTTGATGGAAACATTTTACAATGGCCTGAACAGAGCAACGCAAGCTATTGTTGATGCCTCCGCGGCAGGTGGTTTTATGGATAAGAAATACATGAAGGCCAAAGTCATCCTTGACCGCATCTTGCGGAATATGGATGATTGGATCGACGATGGTTATGGAGGCCGAGGCGACGATAGAAGGAAAACTGAAATAGCCATTGTCCCTTCGGAGACAATGACCACGTTGGCCGCGCAGATGGCCACTGTGACCTCGATCCTTCAGTTAATGGCAATCAACCAAGGAGCCATTTCCCCACAATCAGTGTAACCCGCTGCAGCGGCTCAAGTGGCCGCAATCAGCTACGTCAATTGTGGAGGGGCTCACGGAATTGATGGGTGTCCATTGAATCTTCAGCAAGTGTGTTCTATCTAGAACAACCCCTTCAGCAACACCTATAATCCGGGTTGAAGGAGCCATCCTAACTTCGGTTGAGGAGGTAATCCCATCCGAGGGGGGCCAGGGATCCATCAAGGGGCAGTAGAGGAAATCCTTCTTTTCACCATAGCCAAGGGCAATCAAGACCGCAGAACCAGCAACCATCATCGTCTAACACATCAGGAGGCTCATTAGAGACACTACTAAAGCAGTATATAGATAAAAATGATGCTGTGATGCAAGCACAAGCGTCCCCTATAAAGAATGTGGAGATCCAAGTTGGCCAACTAGCCTCTGAGCTAAGAAGTCGAACACCGAGAACATTGCCCAGCAATTTAGAAGCCCCGGGATCTACAGGGAAGGAGTAATGTTTAATGCTTTATTGAACTTCTGTCTCTTTAAATTCTGAATTCTGTCTTAAATTCTTCATTTAATTCAATTTTTACTTTATGAATTTATTTCCTCATTCACTTCTTTGCATTTAATTTCATCTCGTCTTTAATTCTTTGACTTTTTTTTTTTTTTTGTAGTCAGTGCATTGTGCTTTAAATTGTGAATGATTGAGTAATAAAGGAAAATATATCGTCGCAAGACATAACACTTGTGTTGATGAAAAAGATATAATAAAAATAATAACAAAAACATCTAACAACAAATATGCAAGGCAGCAATGAACGCATATCAAACCAATCAGGAATGCTTTGCGTTCACCTAACTCAATTGTATTAAGGTGAGGGGTGTGTTGCGCTTGCATATGTCCTTTGCCCGTCTTTAGCCAAATGCACTATGTTGAGGTATTCTCCAGAAATGCGTTGGTTATGGGATGTGTTACGGGGATATATACGTTGTTGCCCGTCCTTTGCGTAGATACAGTTGCGTTGGTGAGCACAATGCATTATTCCTTTTTCATGCATCCATTCAAATAAAATATTAAAGAAAAATTCATTTGCTAATTTGGGAAGAAGTCCAATCAATTTGTATCCCCAAGCAATTATGACTTGGCAGACGAAAGGCTTGCCATCGCATACCACGATCCTTTGTAACACTAATTATCCCTTCTATTTCTGATTCATACATAAAGACTTGCCATCGCATACCATGATCTTTTGTATAAACTTCAGAGTCAGTCTCGAACTCAGTATCATTTATAGCATGTATCTTGTATCTTGTATCACGTTAGCTTAGGATTTATTTTCAATGCAATTTATTTTATTAGCGCACCTTTATTTTACCGCACTTTAAATCCATGTACAAATAACAATTCTTATTAATTATAAAAATCGGTTGAATGTATCACAAAAGTAACACACTAACGAAACAATTCCTATGTTCGACCTCGGATTACTCTGAGAAATTTGCGTTGGAATTATACTTGGTTTTAGCAGAAGGAAACTTGTGATTAGTATGAATTAAGCAAGTAAATTAATCTGTGCTAAAGATATAAATATATTTAGCTAAAGCATGCTAGACAACATCTTCACCTGTGAGAGAAGAAGTGAAGATGCCATTTTGCCTGTTGAGAGAAGGTTGGAAGAATGCATTAACTAAAGCAAGAAGTACTTCCAGAGATGGAAGCAACCTTGAGTTCATTACGTTCATCCCTGTTTCACCACAGAGATGTGGGAATGCGGCCGATCACCGAGAAGTTACGCCAAGAGAAAGCGGAACCTTAGTTATATCGTTAACACAATGAATGTACTTGCGATGTTCATACTAGTTATCCCTTCTATTTCTGACTCATACATTAAGACTTGCCATCGCATAACACGATTCTTTGTACAATCTTCACAGTCCGTCTCAACTTCAGTATCATGCATCCTATATCCTTTATCTTGTATCATAATAGCTTAGGTTTATTTTTATCGCACTTTACTTTATTATCGCAACTTTACTTTACCGCACTTTAATTTCTTGTACAAACGCCCACTCTTTTATTAATTGTAAAACCGGTCAAATATATCACGAAGGTAACGCATTAACGAAAACAATCGCTGTGTTCGACCTCAGATCACACCGAGAAAATTGCGTTGGAATTATACTTGGTTTTAGCACAAGGAAACTTGTGACAACGTATAGCATACTACAAGCATTTCATTAATAACAGATACATCTAGAAGTAGTATCGCATAAAGTGTGCATGAGCAATTACATAGCTGAACATACATTTTCCCGTTACAAGTTTATGCCAACATGAGCTTGTAGCGCATTATCACGCATGCATATTCACATTCACCAATGCGTAGTGTGACATAAGAAGATAAATTTTATGTTTACAAGTTTATGGCGCCGTTGTCGAGGACATGGGCTTGTATCATGCATCATATATCGTTATGCATATGCCTAAAATAGAATCATCGCATTTTATGTTTACATTCCTATTAGTGATATAATCTATCATTAGTATATATGCTGATACATAGCAAAATTTCTTTTGGATAGAGCTATCTATTGATACTTTGACATTTATTGCTATATTTACCGCTACATCATTCTTTTATTATTAATTTTTTTTATTCATTTGTGACCAATAAAAATCATAGAAAAAGTTGAAAGGTGAAATTGAATTCACTAAAGTGGAAAAAAAATATAATATGTATGGTAAAGGAATTTACATGGGTTTGTAAAATGAGTATAAACTTCAAATCAAATAAAGTTTCGATAATGTATGGACCATTCATATTCAATAGTTTTTCCTTCATTCTAACTTTTACTCCAAATATATTTTTAATTAAATAGAATAGATTCCCATTTAGATAAATTTTTTTAATAAAATAAAGAGAATGATGAAAAGTCATCCATCAATGTTTCAACTTTTAGTTAACATGATATAACCAAGATAATGTGGAGATAGGGGAGGGAGAGACCAACGGGCATAACGACAATAATCTAATGCTCAAGGGTCAAAACGGTTTAGTTAAAGGCGTTGGAGGTAGACGATCACAGTGGGAGCATGTGATGCTCATCGTTTAGTTAAATGCGCGCGCTAAACGATCGTGTAGTTAGCAAGCCTCATCACTTAGTTACTACCTACACGATCGTATGTATACTATACTGAGACGCTAACTAAGTGATCGCTGAGGCAATGGTGGTTTACGGCATCCTAGTCGTATAGACAATTACGGAAGGCGGGCATTGTGCGGAGCGCACTAAGCAATCACGTACTTAAGCTTCATCGCTTAGCAAAAGGTACACGATCGTGTAGTAATTGCTAAATGATCGTTTAGCTCTGCGAGCGTTGGTAAGTGATAGAGCAAAGCATTTGTTTTATCATGTAGACGATCGTAGGGAGTTAAGTACACGATGATTGGAGACACGATGCTTTGACCGAGTGATTCAAGACCCAACTCACCTGTTTGATTCGGAGACTCCTTGTCTTTGTAATAGTTAGCTTCAATTTTGTGATTTGAAGGCAATTTTACCCGGTTCATCAGTATTGATTTATTATACATGTGATGTATGGTGCTTATATACCAAAGTGTTTGACATATAGTTTAAAACCCACCTTAGGTTGTGCAGTTATTCATGCATCATGTATTATAAATGTTATAATCGAGCATGAAGAAATTACTTGAAAGCATGTGCATGCATCATGAAATATAAGAGTTATATTTTGCATGCAGTGAGCATTATCATGCATCATCCTTTTATTGTAAGTGTTATAGTCTAAGAGGGAATGGAAGTATGTTATGCTTGGTTTCATTGCTGTTTTGTATAAGTGTTATATAAAAGAAATAGCAATGAATGGACAATGCATTGAGCATGACATTTAGGCTGTTTATAATCTTTATGAATGCCTTGCATGTGTTAGCTTAGCATTGTGTTTTTGGTTTTTTCTGTTTATAAGTGTTATAAAGGAAATTAGAACTAAAATCAATAAGAAAGAGTTGCATACGAACTTAGGGGGAACTCAAGTTTTTTAAAAGGGTTTTAAAATTGGTTTGAGATAGACCTAAGTTTAAGTTGTTCTAAAGAGTTTACTAACCTAGATTATTCTTTTAAAATCGGTTTAATAGGAGTAAATTGATTGGCATAAAAGATTAAATTTGTTTATACCTATCTATAAGAGACCTTTTGTCTAAGGCGGGTTCTGGCTAGGCTAGGGTTCTTAAGTTGACGAAAACATAACAGCCCTACCTGGAAACCTACCTGGAAAGGTGAATTAGATAGATTTTCAACAAGCATGCGCCAATTTGGTCAAAGACTCCATTAAAGAGTTTAATGGATGATGATCAACAGTTGTTTAACTATCCAAGGTAAAAGTTACTCTTGGGCAAACATAAAAGTCACTTAGTTAAAATCCTTAGTCATATTTTTTCTAAGTAAGCTAAACCCCAGGTTATAAAATACTCAGTGGGAGGAAGAGATGTATCTGATATATCTATGATTCCACTCACGTTTCTCCCTTTATGTTCACACCATGAGATTCATGTTTGGCCTCACGGTGTCTTGGGAGCATCCCCCTTCAGATGGTGTTTGCATGAGTCAATATCAAGGTGGATAGAGATAGTGTTTATAGTAAGTGGGTGAAGGGTGTGTGTCAATACGTCCTATGGTATCTGTCATTGGTTCACACCGTGAGATCATTCTGTACTCTCTCATGTCGCCTTTGAGCGTCCCCCTTCAGATGGGTTTTGTGTAGTTGGTCAAGATCAAGGTGAACTTTAGAAATGATAGGGTTGCTTTAGGTTTTGCCCCAATTAGATTTTTTTTGCTTCGGATTAGCTTTTTGAGATGGACCTCTAGAGCCTAAAATGACGGGTCAAACTTACAGGAGATTGTTAAGTAAGTTAAGGATCTCTTGGCCAAATCAATGATGGCTAGTCGTTATTGGAGCAAGAGTTGTGGGTTATACCCAGGTGGAGAGAGTTGACTATGAGGAGACTTTCTCACCTATTGCCATGTTGAAGTCAATCTGCATCCTCCTATCCATGCCTTATATTATGACTATAAGATAAGACAAATGTACGTCAAAACTGCCTTTCTGAATGGTAATCTTGAGGAGACCATTTATATGGTGCAGCTCGAGGGATTCATGGCGCAAGGTCAAGAGCAAAAGTTTTGAAAACTGAATCGGTCCATTTATGGGCTGAAACGGCGTCTCGCTGTTGGAACATTCGATTTGATACTGTGATCAAATCGTATGGCTTTGTCCAAAACATTGATGAGCATTGTGTCTACAAGAAAATCATCAACAGTTCAGAAGTTTTCCTAGTGTTGAATGTAGACTATATCCTACTTATTGGGAATGATGTAGGTTTACTGACATCAGTTAAGAACTGGCTAACGACCTAATTCCAAATGAAAGATTTGGGAGAGGCTCAGTTTGTTTTTAGTATTCAGATCTTTCGGGATCAAAAGAACAAAGTTCTACTACTGTCTTAGGCATCGTATATTGACAAGATGTTGCTTAAGTACTTGATGCAGAACTCCGAAAGAGGCATGGAGTTACATTGTCTAAGGAAATTTGTCCTAAGAAACCTCAAGAGGTTGAGGAGATGAGACGGGTCCCCTATACATCTATCGTTGGTAGCTTGATGTATGCGATGTCGTGTACTAGATCAAACATCTGCTACACTGTGGGGATAGTCAGTAGATATCAGTCTAATCCAGGACAGGGTCACTAGACCGCCGTCAAGAACATCCTTAAGTATCTTCGGAGTACGAGGGGCTACATGCTCATGTATGGATATAAGGATTTGATCCTTATTGGATACACGAACACTGACTTTCAGACTGATAAGGATTCTCGAAAATCCACTTCAAGCTTGGTGTTCACTCTGAATAGAGGAGCTGTAGTATGGCGAAGCACTAAGCAGGGGTGCATCGGTGACTCCACGATGGAGGCCGAGTATGTAGTGGCTTGTGAAGCTGCTATGAAAACCAATTGGCTTAGGAAGTTCCTGACTGATCTGGATATTGTTCTAGACATGTCTAGGGCCATCACCATTTATTGTGGTAATAGTTGTGTTGTGGCGAACACCAGGGAGCCGAGGAGTCACAAGGGTGAAAAACATATAGAGTAGAAGTATCATCTCATCCGCGAGATAGTGCATCGAGGCGACGTGATAGTCACAAAGATCGCTTCGGAGTACAACGTGGTTGACCCATTTACGAAGGCTCTCACGGTTACAGTTTTTTAGGGTCATGTTCAGAGCATGGGTCTATGGGGCCGCCTGCGGCTGGATTAGGGCAAGTAGGAGTTTTTGTACTGGGCCTTAGTGCCCTAGTTTTTTGTTTTGTACTTGTTTTTATCTTATACACCCAGTCGTTTTAGAACATGTGGCAGATTGTTGGAGTTGATGCCTTAAACGCTCATAGGGTCTTGCAGTTTGTAAACACCTGTATGAACAAACGCTTGTGATGTAATAATATAAGATTTTTTCTTCACTATTATCTATGAAATATGAGATATTTAATTTCTATTAACCACAAACCAATATACGAAGATCCTTGGTTGTCGTTGTAACTTAAGGAGTTAGATATAACTACAAGGGCAAAACGGTAAATTGGCCGAGCTATACTTACAAGCAATCTATGAAGGGTTATCGTACTGTTGACTGGTTATATCCGATGGACACAAAAATATATCTATGGTGAGAAGAGTGCAACTGTCAGTCTTTAGTGGAGTGCCCGACAGTTAACAGATGGTGGATCTCATGATTAAAGAGTTTAGTCAGCTATTCACGTACCGTTGGAGCTTCAAGCTACAGCTCCATAAGGCCCCCTTGGTAGCTAAATGGATTCAAGTTGAGAATTAGTTTTTGGGTCAGTTTGAAGTGTTCAAATTGACAAAAGGGAGTTTAATTATGTATGATATAATTAAACTGGTTCAATTATATATGATATAGTTGATATGATGTATGAGATACATTAATTGAAGGAATTTGACATAAATCTGATGGCGAGGTTGAGGATCCGTTGTCTTATCAAAAGGCTATGCGATCATTTGCGCTCATGAAAATTATACTTAAGAAAGGTGGGCGCATAGATTCGGGGCATCTGGGTGAAAGCTTAATAAATCACGATGGGACAGAAAGCTGATGACGGTCGATTCCGAATTAAGTTGACAAGCCGTTAACGACATACTGTAGCAAGTACACTCAACTTTTCAGTGACAATTATCCGGCGCATCAAACAGAGAATTAATGACATCCCATCAGTGCAATCACAAGAGAAAAGAAGCTTCTCACCCTGAAGCTCTATAAATACCAAAGGCCACCTTCATCAAAAGAGTTCGTCCAGTTTTTAGAGTTCACCATATAGACAATAGTTAGCCTTGTTCTTAGTTTTTCTTATACTTAAAAGGCGGGAGTGAGAGAAGGGAAAATACGTCGAAAGATCATCCTGGTCAGTTCGAGAGAGTGCTAGAGAGCGTGGAAAAATAGAGAGAGGGCCGACTCTTGCGAAAGCAAGAATATCTTTTGAGCAGAGTAGAAGAAGAACAGTGTAGAAGCCTTGGGGAGCAAGAAATTGCTACCAGACTCTTTATTTTTATTCTGCATTGTCATTATGTACTTCGATTATATATATATAGAATGGAACTTGCTTTTCTACATCTGTTCACTCTCTTTAAAATACGCATGAGTAGCTAAAACTATCGAATGGGTTGAGAAGTACTTAGTTAACATGACCTAGGATCTTCATTGTATGCGATCATCTTGTCATATGTTACATCCATCACCCCTTTAGAGCTACTCGAGAGAGAGTCTAAAGAAAGAACCTAAGACTTGAGAAAGCTAGTTTGAATTTAGACTCGAGAGAGAAAGATTAGATTTGCATAAGCAAGAGATAGAGACTTAGAGATAAGCTCTATTTGTCAACATGCATCGCATGCAACCTAGAGATAGGTTATAGTAGTATGTGGTTGCCTTGTTTGTGTGTGTGTCAATCATCATCGCATAGACAAGAACAGAGGGTTATGTATAAGTCCTATAGATATCATCGCATATATCACATGCATTCTAAAGCTAGAAGCCGTAGCATTTGCATTGAGAGATGATTTGTTGTTGTATGTATGTAGCATGACCGCATAACATGAACGCAATCCTAGGAAGTGTTAGTTAAACCCCTTCTCAACCCGTTACCACGCATACTCATCACATCTTTCGTATTATTAACGCTTTTCTCAACTCCGCTGCATACACTTTATATTGTAAACAACAAATCAACCAACCACTGGATTTATTTGTTACCACAAAGTGATCTAAAAATTAAAATCGCATATTGTTTTGCTTAGTCCCTGAGTTTGACCCTAGGTTTACCAGGAAACTTAGTAGGGTTTATACTTGGATCTTGCTGAGAAAACTTGCTTGCACAACACATTTTCCATCATCACATTCTTACCATTATTTCATGACATAGTAACACGCAATACATTGTGCTAATGGTAATTTTCTCATTTTCTTTGTAGCTTTCAATCTCTGGAAAATTACGACCAAGAGATTGAAAAAATGTTCCAACGAAGATTGGGAACCAATCGTAAACAACAGCAAGACAGATCTCCAAGAATGGCAGAACAACCGAAAGAGAGGGCCGCAAATGCAAATAATATAATGACCAACCCCATCCTCCTGGCGAATGACCGCAATAGACCCATTCGGGACTATGCGTCACCCAACCTATATGATTTCTCCCCAGGAATAATGAGGCTAGCTTTGGACAAATCGAGGTTTGAAATGAAATCGGTTATGTTGCAGATGATGCAAACAGTAGAACAGTTTGGTGGAAGGCATGGCGAGGATCCGCACGTCCATCTCAAGAGTTTCATTGAAATATGCAACACTTTTGTGTTCCCAAATATCTCTACCGAGGAGGTTCGACTAATGTTGTTCCCTTTTTCCTTATGCGATCAACCAAGGAAGTGGGCCTATTCTCTCGAACCAGAGGAGATAACATCGTGGGAATAAGTAGTGGATAAGCTCATGAAGAAATACTTCCATCCAATGGAGAATGCAAGAAGAAGGAAGTTAATTATGAATTTTAAACAGGAAATTGACGAATCGCTCAGTGACGCCTGGGCGAGGTTTAAGAGGCTGGTAAGAGATTGCTCGCATAACGGCTTGCCAGATTGTCTACAGATGGAGATTTTCTACCACATACTGAACCTTGCATTGCAGACGGCTGCCAATGCGGCAGCAGCTGGTGGTCTGCTTGATAAAACTTACGATGAGGCGAAAAATGTACTTAATTGCATATCCAAAAATCACGAGGACTGGAAAGAAAGCGATCAAAGATTAAAAATTAAAGACAATGACGCAAACAATGGGGCCATCGCATCCCTACAAAAAAAATGAATGAGATGATCTGTTTGATACAAGGCATCGCAATTAATAGTACGAGAACACAAAAAGGACAGGTCAACGCAATTACTCAAACAACCACAAGTTGTGTCATCTATGGAGAAGCATATCCGATGGAAGAATGCCCAAGAAATTTGCAGTCAATATGTTTCATAAAGAATAACCCCTATTTCGATACGTACAACCCCAGATGGAGAAGGAAAAATCAACAACAAAGCTTTCAACCAGTGGTGCAAAAGGAAGGGCCACCAGGATTTTTCCCGGAAACAAACGGTCAAACGCATAACCAAACCAGCAGTTCGCAGGCATCGCAATCTTCATCCTTAGAGAGGTTGTTGAAATAGTATATTGAGAAGAACGAATCAGTGCTTCAAAATAAAGCAATGCCCATCCAAAATCTCGAAATTTAGCTATGACAGATTGCGAGCAAACTCAAAAATAGATCGCAAGGAGCATTGCCGAGCTCAACTGAGCTCTCTCGCAACTCTGGGGCTACATGAAAGGAACAATGCTTAGCAGTCTCTTTGCTAAGCGGAAAAATGACAGCAGAAGTAGGAGAGGAACCCATCACAACCAACTTGAATGTAGTGACAACCGAGAACCCGTTGACATATGATTCAGAAGAGCCTGAGAAGATGAACCCAGAAGTTGCATCCACCTTCAAGCCTCTAGAACACGAGATAGAAGAAGTCCATCTACCACCATTCCCGCAAAGATTGAAAAAGAAATAGAATGATGAAGGAAAGATCGCTACAATGGTAGTAACACAAAATACGATGATCCCACCAAAAATGTGTGACCCAGGAATCTTCACAATACCATGCTCAATTGGAGGGGTCAACATTGGTCAAGCACTAGGCGATCTTGGGGTGAGTATAAACGTAATGCCGCTATCAATCTTTGTCTGATTGAATATGGGCAAACTCACGCCCACGACGGAGACTCTTTTACTTACGGACAGATCCCGAATACATCCCGAGGGAGAGCAGTCTGGCTAGGCTCCTTCTTCTCCCTTGCCACAGTCTTTCCGTTCCACAACGTCACAACTTGACATTACTCTTTTCCCCTACCCCCTAGATTGCGTGGGAGTTCCGTTGAACTCGGCAGGGCCCCTTGTGATCTATTCTTGAGTTCGCCCGCGATCTGGCCTATTTGAATTTTCAGGTTGCAGATAGACGTCGCTTGGTTTTGAAGCACTATTTCGTTCTTTTCAATATATTGCTTCAACAAACTCTCCACATAGGAAGATTGCGGGCCTGCGAACTATTGGCTTGATTATGCGTTTGACTGTTGGTTCGCGGGAAAAATCTGAGTAGCCCTTCTTTTTGTGCCACTGATTGAAAATTTTGGTATTGATTTTTCCACGCGAAGTTGGGGTGGTTTCTCCACCTAGGGTTGTATGTGTTAGAAAATGGATTATTCTTCACAAAATAGACTGACTGTGGGTTTCGCGGACATTCCTCCATTGGGTGTCCTTCACCGCAAGTAGCATAACTTGTAGTCGTCTGGTTAATTGCGTTCACTTGCCCACTATGCGTTGTTGGGCTATTGATTACATTGGCTCGAGGAGAAACAGAGAAGAAAGATGCGATGGAACCAGAGATTGCATCTACCTTGGAGCCGAAAGAACAAGGGACCGTAAGAATACAACTGCCACCATTTCCTAAGAGACTCAAAAAGAAGAAAAATGATGAGGTACAGTATCAATGTTTCATGGATATACTAAAACAGTTGCATATTAACATTCCGTTCACTGAAGAAATTGAGGAGATGCCCGTATATGCGAAGTTTCTAAAGGATATGGTGACAAAGAAGAGAGGCACTGGTAAGTTCACAACGGAGCTCAAAATCTATAATCCCACCGAAAATGTGCGACCCTAGGAGTTTCACTATACCTTGCTCTATTAGAGGATTATACATCAGTCAAGCGCTATGCGATCTTGGGGCCAGCATTAATTTGATGCCTCTGTCAATTTTCAAGCAGCTGAATGTAGAACAACTCATGCCCACGATGGTGACTCTCCAATTAGCGGATATATCTCTTGTGCATCCAGAGGGGAAATTGAAGGATGTTCTAGTTACAATCGACAAATTTATATTACCAGCAGACTTCATCATCCTGGACTACGAAGCAAACAAAGATGTATCCATCATCCTGAGGCGACCATTTTTATCAATCAGTCGCGTCCAGATTGATGTGTACAAAGGAGAGATCACGCAAAGTGTGAATGGATAGAAGCTCAGGTTTGACATTATCCGAATATTTTGATTAAGAAGTCCTCAATGAATTCGACGATGAACAAAGTTTGAATGACGAAGAGAAGTCTGAAGATGAAAATGAAGATGGGGATGTAATTGCATCCATTGTAGCATGCAATGCGATCATAGAAAAAACAACCAAAGAAGATGAGATGATCGCATCCCAAGAAGATAAGCCGACAGTGAATGAAGAAAGAAAAACAACAAAACCATCCTTGGAACAACCACCAACAATAGAGCTGAAGACCCTTCCTAACCACCTAAAGTATGCGTTTCTAGGGCAGAATGAAAAGCTACCTGTAATCATTTCCTCTGCACTTAATGAAGACTAAGAAAATCTATTGCTGAGCATTCTGAGAAAGTATGTAAAAGCAATCGGCTAGACGCTTGAAGACATTAGAGTAATCAGCCCACATACTACATGCATAGAATTCGTCACGAAGAGAATCACAGAGGATCGATCGAACATCAGTGCAAACTTAACCCTACGATGAAGGAGATCGTAAAGAAGGAGATAATCAAGTGGTTAGACATGGGCATCATCTATCCAATAGCCGACAGCATGTGGTTCAGCCCCGTGCAATGTGTACCTAAGAAAGGAGGGATGACTATAGTCCCTAATGTAAATAAGGAACTAATACTGCAAAGGACCGTCACGGGATGGTGAATTTGCATGGACTATTGCAAATTAAATGCGACAACAGAGAAAGATCATTTCCCTTTGCCAGAAAGATCATTTCCCTTTGCCTTTTAAAGACCAAATGCTAGATCACCTAGTTGGAAATGACTTCTACTATTTTTTGGATGGGTATGCCGGCTATAACCAGATCATGATCGCTTTTGAAGATCAAGAAAAAACCATATTCATCTGATGCATAACATCGTCTAGATATAGCTTAAACTACGTTGGGAGATAATCTCTCAACAAACAATATTTCGTCAGAGAATAGTTGGAAAATAGGCATAGAGACACATTCTCCCGACGTACGACAACTATGCGTCGAGAGTTTATCCTAACTCCCAACGATGTCTATACCTCGTTGATAGATAGGATCTCCTCCGGGGTCAACGTTTCATCAACGGTTGTTACACCTCTCCTGACGGTGTAGATGCCGTTGGGAGTTTGTAACATGACTGGATTTCCTTTTTCAATATCTTGATGCCTTGTAGTTCTTCAAGAGATATGCCTACTCCCGATGCCTTCGTCCGGAGATCGGGCCTAGTTTTTTAATATATTCCACTAATTGCTTTTTTTTAAAAAAACTTTGACCAGCATATAACCTAAAATTGAACCCATATCAACAATATTAAAGAAATCTAAAGTTTTCACATACATTGAGATTAAACAAAAGTCATTCATAGTATTACTTGCTACATAAAAGAGACAGAAACGTACTAGATAATAATGTTTACATATAGACTAGTGGTCCATCATAATACATCTTGCAGAACATATACAAGAAAGTTTGTTGACCATGTAATGAGCTCGTGACTCCAAAAAGCATTTTTTAGAGAAAAGATTGAGGATGCATATTAAGATGCAAACATAGACAAGTCCGCAAGTTTAGAAAGTATGCAAAGTAGAATAACTCGAGCGCATGTGGGAGGTGAAGGCGGGTAGAAAGTTATATAATAAGAATAAAAAAAAAAACACAACATAAAAATTAAAAAGAAACAAAAGGTTAAGAATTCTTTTTTGTCTCTCAAGTTTCATAGTGTATACATTTGGTTCCTACATTTTCATTAATAACGATTTGGTCTACATACTTTAAAAATCAATTTAATCCTATTAAAAATTTTGTTAGCTTGTCATTTATTTCATTTGATTTGTACAACCATCATTGGAAAATATTGACCTCATTGAAAAGGATACCATTATGCATGATATTGGCTTCAAATCGATAGAAAAATTGGATGAAAATATTTTAAATCATACCTAAGCCTCAATGAATGAAAAGAAACACATAGAATCCAAGGCTAACTTACATACCCTTTTCCTATGAGAAGAATATAAACAAACAATATTAATTAATCGATGTAAATCTCATCCAAACAATATTACTTCTCAACTATTAATATATATTATTTTATTATTTAGATATATTTTCTTAAGGTAATTGCAATAGGTAGCGTTTTTAGGGCTAATAATTAAGTGTTTGTCAATATATATATTTTTTAAATACAAACACAGAAAAGTGTGTCAATGATGAACTTTATTGCTAATATACTCCTATTAACGATATAGCCTATCAATAGTAGACTTCGAGAATTAAATCTTAATTTTTCTATATCTATTTTTTTTTTTTTTGCAATGGGCCATATTTGTTGATTCTTTGGAATTTAGTATCATATTTAAGTCTATAGCAACGTTTCAAAAAAATAATAAAAACATAGCAAAGTGTCTCAATGATAGACTTAGTTGTTGATGGACTCCTATTAGCGATAAAGCCTATCATTAGTATATATGCTAATACATAGCAAAATTTCTTTTGCATTGAGCTACCTGTTGATACTCTGACATTTATTGCTATATTTACTACTACATCATTCTTTTATTATTAGTTTTTGTTTTATTTATTCGCAACTAAAGAAAATCACATAAAAAGTTGAAAGGTGAAATTGAATTCACTAAAGTGAATAAAAAAATATATAATATGTATGGTAAAGGAATTGGCATGGGTTTGTAAAATGAGTATAAACTTCAAATCAAATAAAGTTTTGATAATGTATGGACCGTTCATATTCAATAGTTTTTCCTTTTAATTTTTATATAATTCATTCTAACTTTTACTCCAAATATATTTTTAATTAAATGGAATAGATTCCCATTTAGATACTTTTTTTAAATAAAATAAAGAGAAAGATGAAAAGTCACTCATCAATGTTTCAACTTTTAAATTAACATGATATAACCAAGATAATGGGAAGAGAGGAGAGGGAGACACCAATGGGCATAACGGTAATAATCTAATGCTTAAGGGTCAAAACGGTTTTGTTGGGTCAATATATGCTCACGACCAAGAGATTTTTTAGGATAAAATTTCTGGGAAATAAAACATATTGGAATCATATAATACAATTTTATATTCTACTTTTGAATGTTATCCGAGTAAATAGAAATGAATGATATTTATATATATTAGATGATTTTAATTAATAAATTTTATATAACTGAATAAATAAGTATATTTTAATTATTCAAGTTAACTAATCTATGTTAATATAGTATTAATTAATTACGCTTTCGAATGAAATACTTAATTGTATTAATTTAGTACATACTTGTGAATAGAAACTACTCTGGCATAGATTCCAATTTATCAATCCATTATTTTTTTTATATATTACCACTGCAAGTCTTATAAAATAAATTTATATTGTAATTTTAATAATAAGTTTCAATTAAACATTTAAGATTTAAAGGCAGTTATAAATATAGCAATTAGGCCCAAAGTATTAGTAAATATAACACAATAAAAAAAATTACAAATATAACAAAATTTACTATGTCATTAATAGAAGTCGAGCAAGATAAAGTCTATTTTTAATATATTTTGCTATATTTATTATTCTTTAAAATTGTTGTTATACTGTCTGATAGGCAATTTGAAAAAAATGGATTTGATGAATACAGAATTGTACTCGGTGTTTAGAGATATGTGTTTGGAATCATATTCATAAATTGATTTCAAATTTAAACAATTATTCAGAATGTTAAAATTTCAAATTCAAAATATGAAAACCATGAAAACATAAAAATATTATTTCTAGAAATTGGACTATTTGGATAAGAAAATACTGAAACAGTTTTAAATTACATAATCTAGATTATCTACTAAATGTATATTTGTAGAACAAGTGAATCTAAAAGTATAAAATAGAATTTGGATTCCCTATCTAATAGATCCTTATTTGGAAATGGAACAATGAATATTGGAAATAGAACAAGGTGGAACGTTGCGGGTATAATCTTAAACCCAAATTTTATTTGTTCATTACCAAAATCTTTCATTATTGTTTACTCTTTTGTTCTTGGTTCATAACAATATAAACTAATTATTAATTTCATTATGCATCAATGAGCGAAAGATCGTGTTAGACTTTTATCACCTAATGATAGAAGTCTATCGCGGTCTATTATTGATAGACGGTGTCATTTTTCTATATTTATAAATAAGTTGGTTCATTTTTCTTTATTTAAAAATAATCTCATGTCTTATGCTATATTATATTATTATGAGATATAAAAACATATGCTCAAGTTTAATTTGGAATAAGTTTAATACTTTTGATTTAATTCTAAATAAATTAAATAAAATAGGATGTTTTTGAAAAAAATGAAATTAGTTTTATCCCTAAAACAAGAGGAGGAAAAATAATATAATTTGGTAAGAACGTGTTTGGTCGACTTTGGAGAAAAAAAAAAGTTGCCTTTACTCAATGTAATCTCTCTCATTATGGTGTTTAAAAACTTGCAGTTACACAATCGAAGAAGCAGAGCTTCTTCAGGTATCTTGGTTTGATTGTTTTTTGGACATGAGTTCTTCTAGTTTCAAACAAAATACTTGGTACACAGTAAATATGGAGGTGATGTTGAAAGATAATGCCAGTGGATGGGATCTTGCTGTTAACAAGAAAATCGTGATGCCAGATGGGACCATGGAGTCTCAAGAAATACTACAGAATAAGCCAAGAAATGTGTGGTTCAATATCTTGATAGAAAAATTCTTACTTGGGAGTAGTGGGTTCGTCCGATTTCCGCTGTCTCAACTTGAAACAAATTGGAAGTCGGGGATTATCATAAGAGCCCTTGTGGTGAACGCATAAAAATGAGCCTGAGAATAATATGTTAAGAGATTAATATAAAGTAACAGAATGAAATGATAAATAATAGGTCCTTTTATTTCCAAGTAAGAAGGGTAAGTTTAAACACTTTATGTTTTAGTTCCATGTTAAATGTTGAATACTATGTAATACCATGTGAAATGATAAATAATACAACCTTTTGCGTACTAGCAATAAGGTTAGTTTAAACACTTTAGTATGATTTTCAATCAAATATGTATTGTGAATCAATACCAAGATCTAAATGAATCATGTTGTTATTGATCATTTGAATTTACATAAGTTCTTTCCATCTAACTAGTATATAAGGAAGAAACTAAAATCGCAATACTCTTGATTGTACCATAGCACTTTCCTGTTGTCGTATTTAAGTCTATAATAATGCCAACATTCATATAAAAAATTTGAAACACAATACATACACTTTTATTAATATTCGATTCAATATATGTTTATGGAGAATTTCGGTGACTATTTTTCCAACCACCCATTGAGATCCATCTCTTTCATATTTTACTGTTATTCAAGACAAAAACAAAAGTTTCAATGATAAAGCGAGTAAATTCATAATCTTAGATAGTAAGATATTCTTAAATCAACATCTTAAAGTTATCGAGTACAATTATAACATGCATGTGTCTCAAAAAATACTCTAACTTTTATTGAAGCATTGATCGGCGGAATTTGTCACCCAATTTTAGATCAAATACTTTAACTATTTCTACCTAATATGTAGTTGTGGGAGCACAGGTCGAATTCAAGGAACCATTGAATTTCTCTATTAAATTGTCTACAACTCGTGCTAACTGAGGGGATGGTAGAGATTGATTTGTTTGATTGTAGAAAAATAAATTGCAAGAAAAACAAAGAAAGAGTGAATTCGAATGATTAAATGGTCTAGCCTAGGTGTTTGAGTTTTTCCCTATGTTATATGTTACAACTGGATCATAGATTCATCTAATTAATTTTTATATTGTCTAAGCTTAGCCAACTCACCTATAAAACTAGCTAAGAGTTTAAATTATCAAATTAATCAATTTCATTAGATGAGATGCATTGTAACCAGTTGAACTGATCGTGTTAAGACTAAGGGAATAAGCTAAGGTAAATATTAAATTTACAATAGCCTATGTCAATAGTCAACATGGTTTTTCCTAGGCTGATTAGACCATTATTCACTATCATAGACAATAGTTCACAAGCTAATCTAATCTTTTGTTATCTTCGATCAAATTACAATTATATGTCACATATTATAATTTTGTCTCTAGCTATCGATTACATAATCCCAACAAATTTGTCATAAATTCTTGAGAATATATAGTCATAAACATTCGAGATAGTAAGAGAATCCAAAGATAATATGTAAAATTATAACTAAACGATCTAAATCTCACAAGTTTACAAAAAACGGGGAAAATCACTCTACGCCTAAGCTAGATTTTCCTCCTTAGCCCAATTGACATGAAAATTGAGGAGGAATTGTTCGGATATATCAAGAGGTCAAAGAACTAGAGAAAATTGAGAGAAAATAGTAGAAAATCAATTGGGATCGGATGATCAAAACCCTAGGTGGCTAACTCAATATGTATAAAAAATGGTATGGTGCCGTAGTGGCACTACGACGCTAATGTGCATTTTCACAAGTCTATCTTCATAGTGCATGGCGTTCAACACATCTCTGCAAAACAATGCTTTTGAATTTTAGGAGTCAAGCAGGACGCATGGTTGTGCACCATGCATGCAGGAAAAAATGGTAATTTTAGCTTTCTCTTTCTCTATTGATGTGTTGGAGCTCGGTTTTGGCCCATTGTAGCTCCACTTTGTCACTAACACTCCATTTTGGCTCATTTTAACTCCATTTTGGTATGTTGTAGCTCTGTTCTAGCCCGTTTTCGCTCCATTTCATCACTAATGCTCAATTCTACCTATTAGATGCTCAATACCTACAAAATCGTATAATAAACATGTAAAACCTAAGAATAACCTTGAATTAAGCGGATCAAGATAACATATTTTCGATCATATCAAACATCCCCAACTTAATTCTTGATTGTCCTCGAGCAAGGTAGAATTTTTCATACATTGACACAAAGATATGCTCACTCAACTTGCAAGATGATAGGTCTCCAATTGTGTTACAATATAAAAAAAGAAAGAATAAAAGAAATAAATGGAAGTCAGCAGTTGAATCGGTTAAGGATGACTTTCAAGGCTGTTGGGAGAAGTGTTGGTTTAAAAGGAGGAAAGAAACCGAAAGAGAGGTAGTGAAGCCTGAATATCAAAAGTGAGGAAAGAGAGCCCTCGAGAGTGGGAGTTCGGAAGTCTCTGTCGCAGAGAAGTCATCGCAGTGTGTCGTTAATCATCTACTTCTACTAGGAGATCATGTAGCAGAGCTCAGCGATCGTATAGCAATTGGTAGGCGACCGTATTGAAACTAGTAAGCGATCATGTAATAGTTTGTAAGTGATTGTGTAGGAGTTTGTGAGCGATCGCGGAGTATTTTGTAAGTGATCTGTTAGAACTTGTAAACGATCATTTAGCGTTTGGTAAGCGATTGAGTAACAACTGTAAGCGACTGGTAACAGGAAGAAATGCACGTCATTATAGGCCTTTTATTTAGAATTATGAAGGCTATTAAGTAGAAGATGTGGCGATTATATTAAGAATTCATGAGAAAACGAGCTTGTGTCGATCGATATTCAGAATCTTGGCCAAACCATAATTATGCATTATTATGCATTTAGTTGTTTATATTTGTAGCAAACACAAAAATCGATCACATGTGCGGAAGCCAGGCTATTGTGAAGATAACCGCATGCGGGGAATCTGTCCATCACAAAGGTGAACGCATACGTTCGACGCATGGATGTTGCGGCAATTAACCACATGTGTCCATCGCATAGAAGTTGCGGCTATAGAGTAATAACCATAATAGAGGGATGAGCGCAAGGGTTGTGGAATGCGTTGATACTTCGGATACCAAGCATGAACCCATACCTCGGTTGTATCAAAAGGTGATGTTGACATTTCACCTACCACGCTGTTAGCAGCAGAGATTCAGAGCAGTCCATCACACCGTTAGCTGCAGAATTTTAGAGAAGGACCATTAATGCTGTCAGCGATCAAGCTCTATAAATAGAAGCCGTAAAGCAAAACTTAAAATCATCCAAGGTTTTCTACTTGAGGGCAGATCCTTGTGATCCAGACCAAAGAGTGAGAAGATAGTCTTAAGAGTTCTTCATCCCCTCAACCATTCCGAGTGAGTATCAGAGCCTTCGCCGGAGTTTGAGCATGAGAGAGTTTACTCCACCGTCCATCCATGGCACCACCGGCAGCCTTGACACACATCCAATGGAAGCAAGACATTGCTTCCATCTGGCCCTCCATTTCTCTTCTATTCTTGTATTGTATTATATTGTGACTTAAGAAATTAGTACATTTTGTGATCAATGCATTTCTATATTTTCCTTCAATTCCATCTCCATCTTCATTTACTTAGCATCTTTTACTTTCATTGCATCACTAAGTAAGACTGCTAGAGCATCGCATATTTAATCATGCGACACAGACATATGAAGCATGTAGCAAGCCACCGAGAGGTGTGCGTTGCATGAGTGTTGTGAGAAAATCCTATTTGCTTAGTGTGAAGCTATAGCAATGCTTGTCTATATGCGGACGTAATGCTTGTCTATGAGTAGAATCAGCAGCAACCAACTACCTGGGAGGGTAAGTAGTTGATCTCTTTAAGCAATGTAAGCAATGTGTTCACTAGAGATAGGAATAGTCTTGCGTCAACCATGTTTATGCGATTACCTTGTCTTATGAGCGCATCATTCATCATTTAGGCATACTTGGGAGAGTAGTCTAGAAACCAAATCTAGACTCGGGAGAGCGGATTGGATTGCATAAGCAAGAATGGGGTCTTGGGAATAAGCTCCATTTGCTACTACACAGCGTATGCACCCTTTAAGTAGGATAGGGTGGTATGCGGTCATTTTGCTTATGTGTGAGAGCACATGAGTGGGAATACAGACTTAGAAATAAGGCCTGTCGACATTATCGCATATACATCGCATGCGTCTTTGTCAAGTGTGTATAGCATGATCGCATAGCATGCGTTGGCTGGGTTTACCCTTACGATCGAGCTTAGTGTTGCGATGAAGACATCCTTGCCATTTTATCTATTTTCCATGCATTTCACTACGCGTTAACAGTTTCCGTGTCTCTACCTCTCAGTCATACTTCCACTGCTTAATCTGTTAGCTAGGAGTAGGAGTAGTACATAGTCCATAACCTTCAACATTCTTTTATTATTCACCGCAAACACATTACCGCATAAATTTAGCTAGAAGTCCCTGAGTTCGACCTCGGATCACCCAAGAAACTTGTGATCTCTTTATACTTGGCGAGAGAGCAAGAAAACTTGTGATAAGAACGCATTGTCATCGCATATGAGGTTAATGCGTACTTTCCATCCCAATGCATGACCATCGACGCATGAGAACAAACACATAGCCTAAGACATGCATCACATAATATGCGATCCATATTTTCATCACCAGTGACCATTTAGTCTTGTTTGACTCTTATCGTTTAATAAAGAAGTTGTTCATCATCTAATTGCTATTCCAGAAGATTGTACCAACCCGTTATGATAATAAAGATTTTCAAGAATCAATTTCCTAACAATTT
This sequence comes from Benincasa hispida, assembly GCF_027475165.1. Lineage (NCBI taxonomy): Eukaryota > Viridiplantae > Streptophyta > Magnoliopsida > Cucurbitales > Cucurbitaceae > Benincasa > Benincasa hispida. The sequence continues at coordinate 69,948,713 of NC_143479.1, read as the reverse complement.
GGTATCAGAGCAATCACCTGGGCAAGCATAGTTCAGAAATTTTTTGAAGAGAAACTAGAGTTGCTAGAACAAGAAATCTTTGAACTCAGAGTCGAAATAAAGAAATTGCCAACCATAAAGGAGAATTTGGCATCTTTAGCGAAGAAATTGAGAATTTGGGATTGTATGCAGAGAAAATCAACAAATGCTCGTTTCTTATGTTACGAAAATGGCCAAGGGAAAGGCAAAAGTGACAGAAGAGGCAGAAAGAACGAAGACTCACAATATATGCGAAGAGAATAGTTCAGTGAAAACTGTCGGAGAAGATGCGGTTTTCGATCGAAGCAAATTCGAGAAAGTTGAAATGCTGGTGTTTAGTGAAAATGATCCAGACGCATGGTTGTTCAGAGCAGACCGATATTTTCAGATTCATAAGTTGATTGAATATGAGAATATGATGGTGGCGGTTGTGAGTCTCAACTGCGCCACATTAGATTGGTATCGGTTGAAGGAAGGTAGAGAGCCATTCAAAGACTGGAAGGATTTCAAGAAAAGGATGTTAGTGCAATTCTGATCTTTAAGATATCTGTGGAAGATTCTTGGCTATTAAACAAGAAACGATGGTAGAGGCATATCGAAATCTATTCGATAAGTTGGTAGCATCGCTGCCGCATCTATCGAACGAAGTTCTTGAGGAGACATTCATGAACGGTTTGGTGCCATGGATAAAGGCAGAAGTTGAATGCTAGAATCTGACTGGGTTAGCGCAAATGATGTCGCGGGCATAACGTGTTGAAGATAGGAAAAACGCATGGGTTGAAGTAGGACGAGCGTGAACATATGGAGGTAAGTTCCAAAATTCGAACTCTTCAAAACTCAATACTGAAAATGTGAGTAAATCAGTAAGCGAAAGTGAGCCGAAAGAGGGAGAGAAGATTGGAGAGTCATTTTCGATGAGGGCCATCACCTTGCAAGGAACATCGAATAATGATAACCAGAGAGAAATTCCGGCAAGAAGATTAACAGATGATGAATTTCAGTCAAAGCTAAAAAAAAGGGCTCTATTTTCGGTGCGATGAAAAGTACGGTCGGACATCGATGAAAGGGCTAGACTTGAGAGAATTGAGATTGCCTGTGGTACAGGCGTCTGGTAAAGAGTGGGAGTTGCGTGAAGATAATGAAGCAAGAGAAGAAACGTTAGAATTGCATATGCTGACGTTGAGCTAGGAAATTTCATCTTTTGCTGAATTGTCCGTGAACTCAGTTATGGGATTGTCGAACCCACGAATAATGAAGATTGGAGTGGATATCAAAGGAGAATCGATAGTGGTGTTGATAGACTGTGGAGCTACACATGACTTCATATCAGAGGGTCTAGCGAATCGTTTGCTGTTGAACATCACAGCCATGACCAATTACGGAATAGTTTTAGGATCTGGAACTGCTCTATGAGGAAGCGGAGTATGCAAAATGTGGAAATGAGGCTGGGAGATTAGAGAGTGTGTGACAGTTTCATACCATTGGAGTTGGAAAATGTTGACGTGATTTTGGGAATGCAATGGCTACACTCCTTGGGGAAAACAGAAGTCGATTGGCAGAACTTAACAATGTCATTTGTTCATGAAGGTCAAAAGATTACTCTGCAAGAGAATCCAAGTCTGACAAAGGTACTTCATAAGAGTTTGAGGGTGGCTCAAGAGAGGATGATGAAGATTGCCAAAAAGGTAGTTGGACAAACAAAACTTTACCTTGAGGACAAGGTAAAAGTTGAGTAGGGAGGTAATAATAGACCTACAATTGTGTTACAACATCAAAAAAGAAAGAATAAAAAAAATAAAGGGAAGTCGGTGGTTGAATCGATTATGGATGACTTTCAAGGTTGTTGGGAGAAGTTGTGGTTTAAAAGGAGGAAAGAAACTGAAAGGGAGGCAGTGAAGTCTGAATATCACAAGTGAGGAAGGAGAACCCTCGAGAGTGGGAGTTCGGAAGTCTCTGTTGTGGAGAAGTCATCGTAGTGTGTTGTTCATTGTCTACTTCTACTAGGCGATCGTGTAGCAGAGCTCAGTTATCGTGTTGCATTTGGAAGACGATCGTATATCAATTGGTAGGCGACCGTATTGAAACTGGTAAACGATCGTGTAATAGTTTAGAAGCGATCATGTAGGAGTTTGAAAGTGATAGCGGAGTATTTTGTAAGCAATCATTTAGTAATACTGAGCGATTGCATAACAACTGTAAGCGACCATTTAGTCTTGTTTGACTCTTATCGTTTAATAAAGAAGTCGATCATCGTTTAGATGCTATTCCGGAAGATTGTACCAACCTGTTATGATAATAAAGATTTTCAAGAATCAGTCCTAACACAAGACTCATTACTTAAGTTTTAACAGTCTCCTAGGATAAATTTTTGCAATCAACAATGGATCGAATTATAATCAGTCAATGAAGCACTATTAAAAATGATTCTAGACCTATTCATATGTAAGTCAGTTCAAAGCCCTCATATTTATGTCCTAACAACCTCAAACAGTTTTATATAGCTCTCAATTCGTTTTCTCCCTACTATGGCTCAAGCACTTACTATTAAGAATGAAAACAATCGATATAGTAATATGACGACTAAGGTATCTTAAATTAAATTCTAACTTGCATTCTTTTTGTTGGGATTGGTGTCCTAATTCTCCCAGAGTCTTGTAGTTTGTAAACAGTTTGTACACATTGTTATTAATAAAATAAATGTTATTTTATTTGCATTTACTTATATCCAATAAACTAAGATCCATGGTTATTTTATGTAACTTAATCATGTATGTGAGACCTAGAAGTGGATCATGCCTTAAGTAATAACCTAAATGGTCTATAGTATAAGGATAAAGGAGGGATACCTTATCCTGGTGACACTACAGATATGACCCGCTTTGTAGATATAAATAACCTAAATGGTCTAAAATGAATAGTGTGAAATTGTTAAGCAAGTTAATGATTTCTTGACCAAATCAATGATGGCTGGTCGTTATTGGAACAAAAGTTGTCATAGTATTAATGATTAGTTGAGAGTATCTCAATTCAGAGGAGGGATAAATTGACTACCCTTCGGTGGCTTTTGTCCTAAACCACTAAAGCGTCATTGCAAAACTAGATGTCACATGGGGTTCATTTAGATTTTGCTAAACGAAATTGGATGTTGTTTTTCAAGAATATTTGCTAAAATCTAATGTAGATCAATGTGTTTGTTTTTTCAGCAACATGTATGATTTTCCGTTAGTTGCCTCTTTTAATATGACTGATTACATATATTGAAAAAAGTCTCTAAAACCGTATTTCGTGGTAAACGACCTTGAGTTTGTCATGGTTGAGGAGTGTTCTCAAGTCCTGACCCTTGATGCACTGTGAAATGTTCGTGATGCATATGAGGTGTTTCCTCTTTGTAGGCTACCTCAAGGAAACGAAGGGTGGATACTTCTATGATTCAAGTGAGAATAAGGTGTTTGTGTGACAAATGTTATCTTCTTGGAAGAAGACCACATAAGGGATCATAAACCACAAAGAAAGCTTGTTTTACATGAGATTTCCAGTGACACTACTGAGAGTTCAACAAGAGTTCTTGAACAGATTGATAAATCAACGAGAGTTGTTGATGTTTGTTCATCTAGTCAATCATCTCAAGAGTTAAGACTGCCTTGAAGTAGTGAGAGGGTTACGAACCCACCGGATTGCTACATGGGTTTGACTGAAGCCTAAAACATCATGTCTGATGATGGAATTGAGGATCCATTATCTTATAAGCAAGCAATTGAGGATGTTGACAAAAATGAGTGGATTAAAACTATGATCAGGAAATGGAGTGTATGTACTTCAATTCTATATGGGAACTTGTGGATCAGCATGATGGGATAAAACCTATAGGGTGTAAGTGGATCTACAAGAGAAAACGAGATGTAGATGGAATGGTGCAGACATTTAAGGCTAGACTCGTGGCAAAGGGTTATACCCAGGTTGAGGGAGTGGACTATGAGGAAACTTTCTCACCCGTTGTCATGTTGAAGTCTATCAGGATTCTCCTGTCCATAGCCACATTTTGTGATTATGAGATAAGGCAAATGGACATGAAGATGACCTTTCTGAATGGTAATCTTGAAAAGACCATCTACATGGCTCAATCAGAGGGTTTTTACACTATAAACTCTATTCTGTTCCATTTCTATAGATAAGTACAAAATGAAAATGAAAGATAAGGATAGAGAGCCTGGTAGCAATCCCTTGCTTCCCAAGGCTTTTACACTGCAAACTCTATTCTGTTCAAAAGATATTCCTGCTTCCACAGAAGCTGGCCCTCTCTCTGATCTCAAAGATTCTGGCACTCTTCCAAGTTCACCGGAACGATCTCACGGCACAATCTCGCTTCTTTCGCTTCCGCCTTACAATAAAAGAAAAACTAAGAACAAGACTATTCTCTCTAAGGGAAAATTCTCTATCTGAACTATCCGCGCTCCTTCTCTGAAGGTTGCCTTCGGTATTTATAGAGCTTCAGGGTGACAGGCATCTTCTCTCTTATGATTGCACTGATGGGATGGCATTAATTCTCTGTCTGATGCGTCGAATATTTGTCACCGAAAAGTTCAGTGTACTTGCTACAGTAGTTCATTAGCAGCTTGTCAACTTAATTCGGACTCGACCGTCATCAGCTTTCTGTCCCATCGTGATTAATTATGTTTTTCACCAAGATGCGCCCACAAAGTTGCACCGACTCTATGCGGAAATCCTTCTTGAGCAGATGTTTGCAAGCACAAATCACTACAAAGCTTTGTGGTAACACTGCGCTCGACTGTTGCTTTCTTGAGATCGCATTTTACACTTTGCGTCAATGCATATTCTTCATAAAAATACAAAAGTTAACTATTTTTATACGACGAACGCATGCGACCACAATATTAGAAACTTAATGCTTTTTGGACGCAATCTTATATATTTTATCATGAAAACCTCCATTGTTTAATAACTTAGCACTGTAATAGCGTGCATTTCTGCCCGTTATAACAACCCCAAATTTAAACAATGCTTGTCCTCAAGCATAAGCTAAAGATTTCCTTTAGAAAGTCGACGGCAATCTCTTTTCCTAGATTTCTTAAGGATACTTCATTCAAATCATATACAAATTTCCTTAATTTTTATTCAAGTCTCTTCTTAAAATATTTCTAATATATGCAAGCACATCAAATTTCATGTCAACCGGAGTTTAAATGAGCGCTCTACGTTGGTGAGTGATAGTTTTCCACATTTGATATGCATGGGTGGCAAAGAGGAAAATGTTAAAAATGCATTATAGAGGGATGCGTGTCAGCTCTCCACTACCCCCTGGGCCCTGTGGCCTAAGTGAGCTACCCCATTGCACATGTGTGTGTTATGGCATGGGCGAGCATTACAAGACTAGTGTCTTGGGCGTCTTCCATCGAGAATGGGATCTCATGGATAGTTTCGGACGGCACTGGTGTGCCGACATTGCGCTGCTTCCCATGGGCCAGAGGTTCGTTGTAGCACCCAGTATGTTGTTTTGATTTGACGAGGGCTTGAAGGGGCCTAAGTCTCGATTATGTTCAGATGGATGGATGTTTGGGAAGTCTCAAGTTAGATTGTCGCCCATGGGTTGTTTGATGATGATTTTCAATAAGTGTGCCCGATTAGGAGAGAGAAAGTTGATGACATCCTAACATTCCGGATGGCATCGAGGGACTCGATAGTTCCCGGTTGGCCCGATACTTGCTCAAGTTTCGAAGCGATGTAAGAGTATGAGGGACGTGTTCTTGGGAGCCAAGATGATGAAGAAAGATGTGACGTTGTATTGTGATGAACTTAGCTTCATATATGGGCAAGGTCGAGCTTCAGAACTTAGCCTAAAGAAGAGGCAAGCCGGCTAGAGACGCATATGAGGGAAAATAAACATATGTGCGACGTGTATGGCCGAATGAAGTTCAGTTTGGTTTTGAATGGAATAACCTCGCCTAAGGTCCGACGAAGCTTCAAATAGTCGAGCAAAAAGTGAATTGGGACTTAAGCATCCCTTAAGGCTGACCATGATGACTGTGAATCATGGAGTCGTACAGTTAGGGAAGTACAATTGTTACAGTTGGAATCAGAGCAAAGGTTGGCTCTGATACATTTGGTATCAGAGCCACTATTTTAAGTGGGGTCGGACAAGATAGAGAAGACCCGAGGGTTGAATTGAAGATTTCATAGTTGCGTCAAGAGTGCAAGTTTGGCAGGGCAGATGTGAGTCAGTATGAGAGATAGTGTGTATGTTAAAGCCGAATTTCACCATTGAGGGAAATCCATCGCATCGGTGAGCAAGAACCAAGCTCATTTGCCAAGAGGTTGGGTGTTCCGTTGGTTAGAAGAAGCACAGAAGGTGTACCAGGTAGGGTGCCTTCGGAAGAATCATTACTACCAAAGGGATAGTACTAATGGTTGCATGCAGAAGAATGTGGGGTTAGGGAGACATGCACCGGTCAAGTGCAGTTGTTCATCAAGGGTCTGGATGGGGGAACGTTATGGCTAGTAGGGCCAAGTGATTGGAATGCAACTCGCAAGAATGGGCTATTTTTCCATGAGAATGCTCCCTTTGTGTGAAGAAGTGTGTCTCTTAAGTCATTTCACATGCCTAAATGGAGTGGCTTCACAGTTGTTGGGCCTAGTGCACGTTGGAGATGACAAACAATCTGGTAGTTCAAAGAAAGAGAGGAAGCTACATGAAGAGCAAGAGAAGCATATTCGCAGCATGACCACATGAGGTGGCCAGTGAATGGTTGAAGGTTAGTGTCAGCGAAAGAGGGGGTTTTGTTTTCTTTTTCGACTTCGCAAAGGTGTGGGTAGATACCACGATGTGTAATGTTCCGTGGTAGGCTTGCGAGCCTCACCCTGAGGGGTGCATCCTAATGTGTGCTCAGAGAGTATGTGTTATGAATGTGGTTATGGCCGAGTTTTGTAGGATGAAAAGATATCCCTTGTTTGCGGAGGTAAGAGGATGCCGGAGCTTTTGCCATGCGTATATTGTGAGCCTTGGAGGCCAAGTTCTAAATGGGGGAGAGTGTTGCAATCCAACGAGAAGAAAGTGGATTGCACCCCCAAGTTTGTCATTGAGGATAATGACAGTTGAAGTAGGGGAGGATGTCACATCTAACTTTGAGATAGTAGATTGTGACCCCATTGTGCAAACAGTGCAGTAGCGACATGTGGGTTTCAACACATCTGGTAAAGACGAAGGGCCAAGAGAAGCGCTCTAATGCGACCGACGAGGACGGTGCATCATCCAACACACCAACATAAGTCAGCAAGCATGCCATGTTGAACATTAAGCAGAAAGACAAGCAACTATGTCATTAGTAGTGTCAGTAACAAGGTTTGTGGGGCCAGATGGGGCCCCAAGCTGTGACCTCGGATGGTAGGGTTCCATCGCAAGTTTGGACGAGCGACTCTAGAGTTAGATGCATATTGATAAGATATGTAAGCACGTCAAATTTCATGTCAATCGAAGTTCAGACGAGCACTTTACATTGGTAAGTGACAGTTCACCACATTTGATATGCATGGGTGACGAAATGGAAAATGTTCATAATGCACTATATGGGGAGGCATGGAATCAGCTCTCCACCACCCCTGGTTCCTGTGGCCTAAGTGAGCTACCCCATGGGACATGCATGTGTCAAGACGTGGGCAAGCATTACAAGATAAGTGTCTTCGACATCTTCGATCGAGAATGGGAACTTATGGACAGTGTCGAACGACATGGGTGTACCGGCGTTGCACCCCTTCCCATGGGCCAGAGGTTTGATGTAGCACCTGGTATGCCATTTTGATTTGACAAAGGCTCGAAGTAGCCTAAGTCTCAATTATGTTCGAATGAACAGATGTCCAGGAAGTCTTGAGTTGGATTGTCGCCCATGGGTTGGTTGATGATGGTTTTTTATAATTGTGCCTGATAAGGAGAGAGAAAGCTGATGACATCTCGACACTCGAGATTGCATCCTAAAACATTAGAGGGACTCAATAGTTCTCGGTTGGCTTGCTACTTGCTCGAGTTGTCCTGGTAAGAATTTTAATGCCTCGAAAAAGCTCGGTAGGTGACCATTAGGCCGGTAGAAGCCTGGTAGGTGCTGAAGTAGGTCGGTAGGGCCCGACAGGCATTGTTATGTCCCGGAAAGCCTAATTTTTGTTCATCACTTAGGACTTGGTTCGTGATCTTTTGGGCAAATAAAAGTTAAGATTGTTTGAGCTTGTATTGACTAAAACTTAAGGTAAGTGTCCTTCTACTGATTTTCCTTCGAACCAGTCGTCCCTACCACTTGGAGTACTTATTTAAGATTACTTAAACTGTTTACTTAAGAATACATGGACTTGTTACTTAAGATTACATGGACTGTTTATTGAGACTGCTAAAATGGATTTGACTGATTATTCTAGACTGTTGGGACTGATAATTTATCACTGATTGAACTGCATGACTTAATGGTAATAACCGACTGGATTTGACTGTTTTGTCTATAATGATTGTTCCATTGACTGAGGATATATATGAAATTTTACCCCTAAGTTAAACGACTGTAAAATATAACACAAGAGTTATATGAAAATTAATGCATACTAAGTTATAGGTCTCCTGTTAGTTTTTCTTATCTGGATAGGTGTACACACTATGGCTGATTTACAATTCTTCGGGTTCATGTCTATGACTGATTTGTGGACCTTCGGGTTACACACTATGACTGATTCATGTTCCTTCAGATTCATGTCTATGACTGATTAATGTTCATTCGAGTTCATGTCTATGACTGATTTGTGGGCCTTCGGGTTACACACTACGACTAACTCATGTTCCTTCCGATTCATGTCTATGACTGATTCATGTTCCTTCGGGTTCATGTCTATGAATTATTTATGGGCCTTCGGTTATACAATACGACTGATTTATGTTCCTTCGGGTTAATATCTATGGCTGATTTGTCGAAATTTGGGTTATACACTATGACTGATTCATGTTCCTTTATTTTCATGTCTATGACTGATTGGTGGACCTTCGGGTTACAGACTATGAGTGATGTATGCTCCTTCAGGATCATTACAACTGATATGATCGGTGTACACCGATGCCTAGATAAACTAGCTAACATGTAACCTAGAGGGCCGAGTAGTGGGTCACTTACTAGGTATTATTATACTCATCCTTTATTGCTTTATGTTTTTCAACGAATGATAGGAACAGGTTGGTGAGTTATAGACAAGACTCGTGATAGAGTCATTGGGGACAAAAGAAATCGTGCTTAGTCTATGTTTCTTTTATTGGAATGTTTGAAACTATAATTTAATGTGAGACAAACAAATTTTAATGTTTTGAATGTTTCCTTATGAATATTATTTTTAGGGGACCCTGAATAAAAGTTTATTTATTTATTATTTATTTGTTTTCTAGTTTATTTTTGAAAACTATCCTTATTATTTAATGAATTTTTTGGTCAAAATGTTTGGGTTTTAAATGTGCATTTAGTTGTAATGGCCATTGTCAGAGTACTCGAAAGGTCGGCCTTTCGGGTTGTTATAGTGAATCACATTATTATTAATCATTTAAACGTACATAAGTTCTTTCCATCTAACTAGTATATAAGGAAGAAACTAAGATAAAAAAATAGTCATAATAAATTACTCTCTTGCATAACACCCTTTTGTAACAGTCCTGGACACTTTTTCGTATAATAACCAGGTTGTCAACAATTATAACATACATTAGTCCCCTTCAAACCGGACCCTAGTGATGCGTGTGACAAGATGAACACTAAGGTTGCACATTTACACTTGTTACTGATTCTCTGCATTGTATCTTACATGGCTTCCCAAACAAAATTACAAGATAGATAGAGTCCTGACCCTTGGTTTCCTCTTCCTGCTTTCATTCTTGAATGATGCCTTAACTTGAATTTTCCTCTGCTCATGACTCTAGGTATAAATCTTTTATTTAATTGTTCATATGGTGTATTCGAGGAATTACCCATACAAATATCACTTTTTGCTTTTCCTTTATCTCTTTTTCCCAACAAACTTTCATCCACTTTTTTAGCTGCCTCTACGACTTTTGAGAAATTTGTCCACTCTACACTTACTATGACAGAGGTTCGAATTTCATCCTATAGTCCATTCTCGAATATCTTTCTATGAAATGAAGAACATTCAACTGCATAGCTGAAGATGGAAAATAATGTGTTGAAAAATGAGTAAATGAAGTCTTAATTGCTGACTCACATCACTACAAGAATATAGTATTTTTTTCAACGCATAACTATGTTGGGAGATAATCTCTCAACAACCAATACCTCGTCAGAGAATAGTTGGAAAATAGGCATCGTAATACATTCTCTCGATCGAGAGTTTATCCTAACTCCCAACGATATATATACCTCATCGAGAGATAGTATCTCCCACGGGGTCAACGTTTCATCGTCGGTTGTTACATCTCTCCTGACGGTGCCAATGCAATCGGGAGTTTGTTACACCAACTTGATTTCCTTTTTCAATATGTTGATGCCTTGTAATTTATCGAGAGATATGCGTTGGGAGATCAGGCCGAGTTATATATATATATATATATATTCCACTAATTGCTTTTTTTCTTTTTAACTTTGACATACCTATAACCTAAAATTGAACCCAAATCCACAATATCAAGGAAATCTAAAGTTTTCATATACATTGAGATTAAACAAAAGTCGTTCATAGTATTATTTGCTACATAAAAGAGACAGAAGTGTACTAGATAATAATGGTTACATATAGACTAATGGTCCATAAAAATACATTTTGAAGAACATATAAGAGAAAGTGTGTTGACCATGTAGTGAGTTCGTGATTCCATAAAGCATTTTTTTACAGAAAAGATTGAGGCTGCATACTGAGATGCAACCATAGACAAGTCCACAAGTTTATATAGTATACAAAGTAGGAAACTCGAGCACATGAGGGAGTTGAAGGCAGGTAGGAAGTTATATAATAAGAATTAGAAAAAACACACAACATAAAAAATAAAAAGAAACAAAAAGTTAAGAATTCTTTTTGGTCTCTCAAGTTTCATAAAAATGTATCAATTTGGTCCCTACATTTTTATTAGTAACAACTTGGTCTACATATTTTAAAAATTAATTTAATCCTATTAAAAAAGATTTTAGCTTGTCATTTATTTCTTTTGATTTGTACAACCTTCATTGGAAAATATTAACCTCATTGAAAAATTATATAATTCATTCTAACTTTTATTCCATATATATTTTTAATTAAATAAAATAGATTCCCATTTAGATTTTTTTTTTTTTAATAAAATAAAGAGAACGATGAAAAGTCACCCATCAATTTTCAACTTTTAAATTAACCAAGATAATAAAATAATGGGGAGAGAGGGGAGAGAGGGGCCAACGGACATAACGGAAATAATCTAATGCTCAAGGGTCAAAACGGTTTTGATGGGTCAATATATGCTCACGATAAAAAAAAATTTTAGGATAAAATTTTATATTCTACTTTTGAATGTTATCCAAGTAAATAGAGATAAATGATATTTATATTTATTAGATGATGTTAATGAATAAATTTTATATAGCTGAATAAATAATTAACTAATTATTTGTAACAAATGAATAGTATTAATTGGATAATCAATTATCACCGGCGAAAGATAATCTTTCCACTACATTAATTTTAAACATTCATGTTAACTAATCTATGTTAATATAGAATTAACTAATTACCCTTTCTAATGAAATACTTAACTGTATGAGTTTAGTACATACTTGTGAATAGAAACTACTCTGGCATGGATTTCAATTTATCAATCCATTATTTTTTTTTTATATATTACCACTGCAAGTCTTATTTCAATGCTTTACTATAAAATAAATTTATATTGTAATTTTAATAATAAGTTATAATTAAACATTTAAGATTTATAGGCAGGTATAAATACAACAATTAGGCTCAAAGTATTAGTAAACATTATACAATAAAAAAATTATAAATATATCAAAATTTACTATATCACTAACAGAAGTCTACCAACAATAAAGTCTATTCTTGATATATTTTGCTATATTTATTATTCTTTAAAATTGTTGTTATACTGTTTGGTAGGCAATTTGAAACTAATGGATTCTATTCGATGTTTAGAGATATGTGTTTGGAATCATATTCATAAATTGATTTCAAATTTAAACAAGTATTCAGAATGTGAAAATTTCAAATTCAAAATATGAAAACTATGAAAATATAAAAATATTGTTTTCAGAAAATGGACTATTTGAATAAGAAAATACTGAAACAGTTTTAAATTACATAATCTAGATTATTTACTAAATGTATATTATTTGAAGAACAAGTGAATCTAAAAGTATAAAATAGAATTTAGATTACCTATCAAATAGACCCTTATTTATTATCGCTGTTAATGTAATACCTTTTTGTAAGTACCTTAAATTTTAAAATAATTTACAAGTAAATTAAATTTATATATCAAAAACAAAAATGAGGTGATAAAAAAACAAGATATTAAAGATAAGAGAGAAACGATAATGGATACAAAAAATTCTTACTTTTGGAAAGGTCTAAAATACCCTTATGCGCGAGTATAAAAGAGTAGAGGAATTACTTATTCCCACATCTCTCCTCCAAACTCCAATCATTTTTAGTGGCCAATCAAAGAGAAAACAATGAGCACACAATTTCTGGTATTTCAGAGAGCTCTCACAAAGCATGGAGTGATAACAACGAATACTAGAAATGGAACAAGGTGGAACGTTGTGGGTATAATCTTAAACCAAAATTTTATTTCTTCTTTAACGAAATCTTTCATTATTGTCCACTCTTTTGTTCTTGGTTCATTAAAATATAAACTAATTATTAATTTCATTATGCATCAATGAGCGATAGACCGTGCTAGACTTTTATCACTCAATGGTAGAAGTCTATCTAGATTTATTATTGATAGATGGTATCATTTTCCTATATTTATAAATAAATTGGTTCATTTTTTTATTTGAAAATAATCTCATATTTTGTGCTATATTATATTATTTTAAGGGGGAAGCGAGGAAAGGAGGTTGTGCCGATAGATCATTCCGGTGAGCTCAGGACAAGTGCCAAAAGCTTCAAGATTGGAGAGAGGGCCAGCTTCTATGGAAGCAGAAATATATTTTGTACCAAATAGAGATTGCCAGCGTAAAAGCCTCGGTCACCAAGGGATTGCTACCGGGCTCTCTACCTTTATCTTCCATTGTTATTTTGTATTCAAACTCATTTATAAAAATGGAATTTACTTCTCTATATTTTTTCACTCTCTGTTATTTATGCATGAGTAGCTAAATCTGTTGAATGGGTTGAGAAGCAGTTAGATAGCTTAACTGGGGATATTCATTCTATGCAATTATCTAGTATTATGTATGCTTCATTCGTCCATTAGAGATACTCGGGAGGGTAGTCTAAGAATAGGATCTAGGCTTGAAAAAGCCAGGTTAGAATCTAGGCTCGAGAGAGTCAGATTAGAACACATAATCAAGAAATAAGAGCTTAGGAATAAGCATTGTTTGCTATTAAAGAGATAGGATATGATTGTGTGCGTTCACCTTGCCTTTATGCATCTTGCATCATCGCATAGGAAAAGAGTAGAGACATAGGAATAAGCTCTATGGACACTTTTGCATTCAACACATGCGTCCTAGACTTAGGAGCACCACATTTGCATTGGAAAATGACTTGCTGTGCATGGGTGTAGCATGACCGCATAGTCTGATGCATTCCTAAGTAATGCTAGCTAAAGATCTTCTCAACCCGTTCATCCGCATATTCAGTGCATCTATCAGACAATCAAACTTTTCTCAAATTCACCGCATTTATTTGTTTCATCACCACAACAAACAAAACCGATCAGTATTTGAGTTACCAGATACTGCAAGGTTTTCTTGAAAATTTTCACCGCAACCTGTTTTCCCAAGTCCCTGAGTTCGACCCCGGACTCACCAGGAAACTCAGTGGGGTTTACACTTGGATTACACTGAGAAAACTTGAGTGCTCAACGCATTTCCATCATCTCATTTCATCCATAATTCCACCTTATAAAATAAAGCATCAGCAGCCCCGCGACACCCCATCAGTGCATGGTGACACCCCAAGAGTGCCTAGCGACATCCTAGCAAGGTACCGCAACAACCCCACGGGGCCTCGTGGGCCATTTGGGCAACAAACGAGCTCTGTTCCTAAAACCATTTGGCACATGCCTTTTTTCAAAGTTTTTAACCTCTTGGTCCGTTTTCGCGCATTTTCGTACCGGAAGGTTCGGGAGCAAAAAGTGGCCCCATGGCCCCAGGGGCCGTTTGGGGCACCAAACGAGCTCCATTTGCAAAACCATCTTGCACACGACTTTTTATCATCATTCTTAACCTTTGAGTCCGTTTTCGCAATTTTTTTCTCTGAAAGGTTTGCGCACAAAAAACAGCCTCCCGGAGCCAAAGGCCGTTTGGGGCACCAAACGTGCTCCGTTCCCAAAATCGTCTAGCACACGTCTTTTTTTCATCATTCTTGACACCTGGTTCTGTTTTCGCACATTTTCGGGCCGGAAGATTTGGGAGCAAAAAGTGGGCCCCATAGCCCCGGGGGTCGTTTGGGGCACCAAACGTGCTCCATTCGCAAAACCGTTTGGCACACGACCATTTATCATCATTCTTATCCCCTGGGTCCATTTTCCCACTTTTTCGCTCTGAAAGGTTTGTGCACAAAAAATGGCCTTACGACACAACCTGCGGGGACCCGGGGACCGTTTAAGGCACCAAATGAGCTCCGTTCCCAAAACTGTCTGGCACATGACTTTTTTCATCGATCTTAACCACTGGGTCCATTTTCGCGTATTTTCGTGTTGGAAGGTTCAGGAGCAAAAAGTAGACCCCGGGTCCCCGGAGGCCGTTTGGGGTACCAAAAGAGGTTTGTCCTGAAAACCGTATGACACACGGCTTTTCTTTCATAGTTCTTCACCCCTGGGTCCATTTTCGCAGTTTTTCATGACGGAAGGTTCGCGTACAAAAATTGTGCCCCGTGGCAGCCTCGTGACACTACAGTAGTGCATGACGACACCCCAGCAGTGCCTAGCGACACCCCAGAAAGGCACCGCGACACCCTCACGGGGTCCTAGGGGTCGTTTAGGGCACAAAACGAGCTCTGTTCGCAAAACTATCTGGCACACAGCTTTTTTTCATAGTTCTTAACCCCTGGGTCTGTTTTCGTGCTTTTTCATAATAGAAGATTCGCCCACAAAAATTGGGCCCCGTAGTAGCCTTGCGACACCCCAGCAGTGCATGGCGACACCCCAACAGTGCCTAGCGACACCCCAGCAAGGCACCACGACACCCCCGTGAGGCCTCAAGGACCGTTTAGGGCACCAAACGAGCTCCGTTCCCAAAACCATCTGCCGCATGGCTTTTTTTCATCATTCTTAACCACAGGGTCCGTTTTTGCGCATTTTCATGCCAGAAGGTTCGGGAGCAAAAAGTGGGCCCCGGAGCCCTGGGGACCATTTGAGGCACCAAACGAGGTTTGTCCCCAAAACTGTCTGGCACCCGACCTTTTTTCATAGTTCTTAACCCCTGGGTCCCTTTTCGTGCTTTTTCATAACGGAATGTTCGCGCACAAAAATGGGGCCCCATGGTAGCCTCCGACACCCCAGCAGTGCCTGGCGACACTCCAACAGTGCCTGGCGACACCCCAACGAGCCCCTGCGACAACCCCACGGTGCCCCGGGGGCCATTGGGGGCACCAAACGAGCTTCATTCGCAAAACCATCTGGCACACGCCTTTTTTTCATAGTTCTTAACCCCTCGTGCTTTTTCGTGACGGATGGTTCGTGCACAAAAATTGGGCTTCATGGCAGGGTGCGATACCTCAGCAGTTTTTCATCGTTCTTAACCCCTGGGTCTTTTTTCGTGCATTTTCTTGCCAGAATGTTCGGAAGCAAAAAGTTGGCCCCAAGGCCCTGGGGACCATTTGGGGCACCAAACGAGGTCTGTCCCTAAAACCATCTGGCACTAGGCTTTTTTTCATAGTTCTTAACCCCTGGGTCCGTTTTTGTGCTCTTTTGTACGGAACGTTCGCGCACAAAAATTGGGCCCCGTGGCAGCCCTGCGATACCCCAACAGTGCATGGCGACACCCTAGTAGTTCCTAGCGACACCCTAGCAAGTCATTTCGACACCCCCACGGTGCCCTGGGGGCCGTTTGGGGCACCAAATGAGCTCCGTTCACAAAACCATTTGGCACACGCCTTTTTTCATAGTTCTTAACCCCTGGGTTCGTTTTCGTGCTTTTTTGTGATGGATGGTTCGTGCACAAAAATTGGGCCTCGTGGCAGGGCGAGTCACCTCAGCAGTTTTTCATTGTTCTTAACCCCTGGGTCCGTTTTTGCGCATTTTCTTACCAAAAGGTTCGGAAGCAAAAAGTTGGCCCTAGGGCTTTTTATCATATGGAACCATGTTGGACATGGTTCGGTCTATGATCAGTTATGCTCATCTTCCAGAATCATTTTCGGGATTTGCAGTGGAGACTGCATGTTACGTTTTGAACAACGTTCTCTTAAAGAGTGTTTATGAAATGCCTTTTGAGCTGTGGAGAGGCCGTAAAGGTAGTTTATGCCACTTTAATACAAGCTAGTGTTGCCTTTTACTTAGAATTATGAGGGCTAACAAGCATAATATGCGTTGATAATACTAAGAATTCGTGTGAAAAGAGAGTCTTCATAGATAACCACTAAAAATCCTCGTTAACCCTATATCATGCGTTATACGACATCAAAATATCTACTTTTGTAGCAATCACAGCAATCGATCGCATGCGTTGATCTTCATGAAGACCAGTTCGTGCATGGAATGCCGCAACTATAGAGTGATAACCGTGATAGGATCGCAAAGTGAGTGGAATGCGTTGATACTTTAGGAGAAACAAGCATGAACACATACCTTGGGAGTATAAAAAATATAAGATGATGTTGACATTTCACCTACCGCTTCAGAAGTGGTAGTGATTCAAAGCAGGACCACCAATGCTGTCAGTGTTTGAGCCCTATAAATAGAGCCTTCTACCAAAATTCAAGGTATCTGAGCTTCTGCCTTAGGGCAGATCCTTGTGATCACAGATGAGAGCATGAGCAGACACTCTTTGAGGATTCTTCACCTCCACAACTGATGCGTTATTTTATGATGTGAAATTATGGAGAAAATACGATGATGAAATTACATTGAGCACTCAAGTTTTCTCAGTAGAATCTAAGTGTAAACCCCACTGAGTTCCTGGTAAGTCAAGGGTCAAACTCAGGGACTGGGGAAAACAGGTTGCGTTGGTAATTTTTAGGAAAACTTTGTATTAACCAAATAAATCAATAGTTGTTAAGGTTTTTGTTTGCAGTAATGAAAATTAAACAAATGCTGTGGAGTTTGAAAAGAGTTGATAAAATGGAAGATGCAACGAGTATGCGGTGAACGGGTTGAGAAAAGTTTCGGCTAACACTTCCTAGGATGCGTTCATGCTATGCAATCATACAACATGCATACAACAGTAAACCACCACTTAGTGTGAATGCCACGACTTCTAAGGCTAGAACGCATGAGATATATGCGATAAGTCTATAGGACCTACACATAAGCCTCTATTCTTATTTATGCGATGACAAAATGACACACACACAAATAAGGCGTCCACATAATATCATTTCTATCCCTAGGGTGCATGCGATGCAGGTCGACAAATAGAGCTTATGTAACGACCCGACCCCCTAGGACTTAGGTTAGGCCTTTACTAAAATGAATACATGCATAGGATTTGAAACAACGCTCAGTAATGTTGAAAAAAATGCTAAATAGACAAGAGAAGTTCAAAAGCAATTTATTAAATGCAATTTTTAAAACAATAATAGGGTACCCATAATTCGTAAAGACTATTAAAATATAAAAGTAACAATCCTTCATAATAAGTTTCAAACAGTAAAACTAGAAATTAAGGTAAAATAAGGATTCTAAATTTCATGATGTGGAAGCGTAAATACTAGTCCCAGTGGCTCGATCATGAATTCCACTGCATCATCGACGGTGCATCTTTACCCTTACTTGAAACATCAACATAAGAAAGAATGAGTATGAAATACTCAGTAAGTAACCCCACCACTGGGGTCAGGCTAGGCATCTATGTCCTTTAGATATCCACATATGGCACATAAATATATGGAACAACCAAGAGACTGAGTCCTATCTTATTGTAGTTAAGTATGCCCACAAAACTGGTGAATCCCGAAGGAAACACAAAACTGGTAAATCCCAAAGGAAACAAAAACCTGGTGAATCCCGAAGGAACCACAAACTGGTGAATCCCGAAGGAAATACAAAACTGGTGAATCCCGAAGGAAACACAAACTGGTGAATCCCAAAGGAAACACAAAACTGGTGAATCCCGAAGGAACACAAATTGGTGAATCCCGAAGGAAACAAAAACTGGTGATTCCCGAAGGAAACACAAAACTGGTGAATCCTGAAGGAAACACAAACTGGTGAATCCCGAAGGAAACACAAATTGGTGGGCATCTAACTAATCAATGAGGATATTCACACAGTCCTAACGTGTTAAGATTCAACATTGTACAGTTCTAAAACATACATAAAAATTCTTGATACCATGGCTTCATCACATACACATATTTCTTAAAAACATATTATACATCATCCATGTATAAATTACATCATAAATCCACAACATGTAAGTTTGCCTTGACACCAGCAGATCAGAAATCGACATATGAAAACACATACTATCACATACTAATGATCAAGTACTTAGGTGTATATGAAAACAAATCAGAATTCGTGCCAGAACATACTTTGATTCAGGTCATACTGTCAATCAACATGCTAACATTTACCATAACATAAACTTATCATGCTAGCCTACAACTAAAGCCTGGCCCGTGGGCAGTTCCAGTGGTAAGATTACTTACCTCTAATCACAACTTTAGAAACTAGTAAGCTTAGGCTCTTTCTTTCCCGACGAAACCGAAAACCCACGAGATCAACCTAAATAACCCACAACAAAAACATAAAAAAGCTCAAGATTCTCCCTGAAACTTGAATCTGAACACCCAAAGTTTATGGGTAAATATTGGGCCAAAATTTTAAATGGGTAATCAAGAACGTTCAAGAAACCCAAAAAAAAAACTTACACCAAACTAAAAATCTGACGAAAACCCAAACGACAGAGATTGATGGGCGAAAATCTAGTGGGCATCGGCCAGATCTGAGAAGCAGTCGTCGGTGACAAAACCCCCTGCGGAAAACGAACAGGTCTGTGAAGTAGTCATCGCGGCCGGACCCAAAATGGCGGCTGGAACGAGTGGCACGTGCTGGGCCTAGCGGTGGCGGTGTTGGCTCGATCGAGAAGGACGGCTGGACAGGCGCGACGCAAATGTTGCTGTGTGAAAAGCAGTGTGGATGTGATGACACCTCAGGCGCAAGTGGCTAGGGCGCTTGAGCGACAGCGTGAACGGTCGAAAATGGACGGCGACTCGGACGCAGTTGGCGAGGGCTGACAGTGTGGCGTGCGGTTGAGTCTCGGTTGGAGGAAGAGGGTTTCGGCGGCCATTACTCCTTCACGAAGAAGAAGATGAAAATTCTTCTTCTTTTTTTTTTCTTTTTTAGCACGCTTCTCGAGGGAGAAATTAATATATATATATATATATATATATATATACACATATTTTTTCTTTATTTATATATACATGTTATGTCTTCCCAAAATTTCAATTTCTCAAACTTCAAAAAAAATAAATTCAGTTTGCAAAATAATTCCATTTTTCCTTAAACTAAATCCAAATTTCCAAATCTTTTCAAATATTTGCTTTAATGAATTCTCAAATAACTATAACTATATATATATTTAAAATTCTTTCCTCTTCCTCTTTAAAATCCAAATTTCAAAATTAACTCAATTCTCCCCATAAAATCTCAATTTTGACATCGATTAAAATTAAATTAATGCGACATAAAAATCCAAAATTTTCCTTTGAACACACTAAATTTCAGAATTGACAAAAAGTCCTCAATTAAAACAAAAATGTTGAATTTAATTTTATAACTGCACAGGATGTTAATGAACAACCAATTGAACACAGCAAGCAAAGGACCTTAATGAACAACCAATTGAACAGGAAGTACGACGAGATCCCTCACCTTTTCCGTCCAAGCTGAGAAAGAAAGATGACAGCAAACAATTCAAGAGGTTCCTAGATGTTCTCCGACAATTACATATTAACATTCCCTTGATAGAAGCGTTGGAACAGATGTCGAGCTATGTGAAATTCCTCAAGGACATACTTGCCAACAAAAGGAAGATCGGGGAGAATGAAATTGTTGCGTTAACATATGAATGTAGTGTGTTGTTTCAGAATAATATCCCCACCAAAATGAAAGATCCCGGGAGTTTCACATTTCCCTGTTCAATAGGGGGAAAAGATGTTGGGAATGTGCTGTGTGATTTAGGGGTGAGTATAAACTTAATGCCCTTGTCAATCTTCAAAAAGTTAAATATGGAAAATGCAATACCCACCACAGTTACATTACAATTGGCCGATAGATCAATAACTCATCCAGAGGGCAAAATAGAGAATGTACTTATTCAAGTAGATAAGTTTATCTTCCCTGCTGACTTTATCATATTAGATTATGAAGCTGACATCGAGGTGCCTATCATCTTGGGTCGCCCATTTCTTGGAACAGGGCGAGCACTGATCGATGTGTAGAAAGGAGAGCTTACCATAAGGGTCGACGATCAGCAAGTTAAATACAACGTTCTCAATGTGTTGAAGTACCCGAGTGATATGGAAAATTGTCAATATGTTGAAGAACTGCAGGAAGATCATTGGCACGAGCATCAAGAAGAATTGAAGGAAGAGGACTTTCGGATTGGCGCAATGTGGGAGGAAAATTGCGTCGCAATACAAACTGAGTCAGGCTTTGAAACACTCAAGTTATCTGAACGAACAATGCAACGTACTAAGCCATCTTTAGAAGAACCACCCATGTTAGAGTTGAAGTCGTTGTCAGTGCACCTCAAATATGTGTATTTAGGGAGCAATAGCACTTTACCGGTTATTATATCTGCTCGTTGGGCAAAGCGAAGGAGGATGCACTTATCCAGATCCTGAAAAACAACGCCAAAGCTTTGGGATGGACCTTGGTAGACATTCGAGGGATCAGTCCCTCGTATTGCATGCACAAGATTCGTTTGGATGAAGGAAAAACATGATCTATAGAAAGGCAACATCGATTGAACCCTACCATTAGGGAGGTTGTAAAGAAAGAGATAGTGAAGTGGCTTGATGCAGGCGTCATTTACCCTATATCTGATAGCAACTGGGTAAGCCTAATGCAATGCGTTCCAAAGAAAGGGGGAATGATAGTCGTTACCAACAGTAATAATGAGTTAATTCCTACAAGGACAACTACAGGGTGGAGAATTTGTATAGATTACCGCAAATTAAATCTGGCCACGAAGAAGGACACTTTCCACTCCCGTTTATTGATCAAATGTTAGATCGACTTATGGGGAATGAATTCTTTTGTTTTCTTGACGGCTACTCAGGGTACAACCAAATTGCAATTGCGTTGAAAGATCAAGATAAAACAACTTTCACGTGACCATTCGGCACATTTACATTCTGTCGCATGCCGTTTGGACTCTGTAATGCACCTACCTTCCAACGATGTATGATGGAAATATTTTCAGATTACTTGGAGGAGTTAATCGAGGTATTTATGGATGACTTTTCAGTTTTTGGCAATACGTATTACTCTTGTTTATCAAATCTTGAAAAAGTCTTGAAAAGATGCATTGAAACTAATCTTGTTCTAAACTAGGAGAAATGCCATTTCATGGTTAAAGAAGGAATCGTGCTAGGTCACAAGATATTAAAGGCATGGTTGGAAGTTGATCAAGCAAAAATTGACGCAATTTCCAAGTTACCACCACCAGTCAATGTGAAAACGCTTGCGAGTTTTCTGGGATATGCGGGGTTTTATCGAAGATTTATCCGCACATTTTCTCAGATCGCAAGGCCCCTAAGTGCGCTCCTCGAGATTGGCTGTGAATATGATTTTGATGACGCATGCGCTGAAGTATTTCACATAGTGAAAAATGCACTCATCATTGCACCTATTCTGATTGCGTCGGATTGGACGTAACCATTTGCGTTGATGTGTGATACTAGTGGATATGCAATGGGCGTAGTCTTGAGCCAGCACAAGGATAAGGTTTTGCATCCTATCTATTATGCTAGCAAGACGTTGAATGATGTGCAGGAAAATTATACAACCACGAAAAAAGAAATGCTCACAGTTGTATTTGCACTGGGGAAATTTTGATAGTATCTAATTGGAACCAATGTTGTGGTGTATACTGATCATTCCGCGATCAAATATCTTATGACGAAGAAGGATGCAAACCAAAACTAATAAGGTGAGTGTTACTCCTGCAAGAATTTGACCTAGAGATTAAGGATCGAAAGGGCACCAGAAACCAAGTCGCATATCATCTGTCAAGGTTAGAAAATTGTGAGGTTCAGAAGAATGAAAAAGATATTGAAGAAAGATTCCCTGACGAGCTGCTGATGTCGGTATGCGTTAATGTTCTATGGTATGCGGACATTGTAAACTTCACAGTTTGCGGTCAAGTACCAGAAGACTATACATACCAACAGAAGAAGAAGCTAAGACATGAAGTCAAGTTTTATTTATGGGATGACCCCTTCTTGTATCGACTTGGACCTGATCATATTCTGCGTCGATGCGTCTCTGAGCATGAGATAAAGCACATTTTGTAGCTTTGTCATGAGTCCCTTTATGGAGGATATTTTGGGGGGCTGCGAATGGCCGCAAAAGTCCTACAGAATGGCTATTTTTGGCCAACACTATTCAAGGACGCCCATGCCCACGCTGTGCAGAGCGATAGATGCCAGAGAACGGGGAACATGTTTAGAAGAAACGAAATGCCTTTGACTTCAATCTTGGAGATTGAATTATTTGATATCTAAGGAATCGACTTTATGGGCCCATTTCCGCCTTTAGAAGGTCATCAGTACATTCTGGTCGCGGTTGACTATGTATCGAAGTGGGTCGAGGCCATCGCATGCGTTAAAAACATTGTGGCCATGGTAGCGAAGTTTTTCAAGAAAAATAACTTCACCCGATATGGAACTCCTTGTGCCTTAATCAACGATGAAGGTTCATATTTCATCAACCGCATATCACCCACAAACCAATGGGTAGGCAAAAATTTCTAACAGAGAGATCAAGACTATCTTGGAGAAGGCAGTCACTACCTCCAGGAAAGATTGGTCACCCAAGCTCGATGAAGCATTGTGGGCATATAGGACTGCCTTCAAAACTCCAATTGGCATGTCCCCATATGTTGTGGTCTTCAGAAAAGGTTGCCATCTACCTCTCGAGTTGGAACACAAGGCAATGTGGGCAAGCAAAAAGCTGAACTTTGATCTAGCAAATGCGGGGAAAGTCTGGAAGCTGTAGTTGAACGAGCTGGTCGAGTGGCGAATGAACGCTTACAAAAATGCCAAGCTCTATAAGGAGAGAATCAAGAAGTGGCATGATGACCGCATAAGCAACGGGACATTCTTCGAGGGTCAACAGGTACTTCTGTTTAATGCGATTGTTTCCAGGGAAGTTGAAGTCATGCTGGTCTGGGCCATTCCGCATCAAGACTATCTTTCCCCACGGCACAGTGGTACTGACAACTGAAGATGAAAGCAACACATTTAAAGTCAATGGTCAATGAATTAAGCCTTACTACGGTGGCGATGTGGAACGACGCATGGAGACCATCGACTTAGGCAAGCAGGATTGACCGTTTGCGGGGATGCTATTGCGGTAACTTTCAAAACCTTGTTTCAATCAACATCCCTATAGCTATGTTTAATCACTTTCTTTAAAGCTTTCCTTTATGGTTTTCTGCATTGCTTTAGTTACTATTTAGTAGAATAGCCTTTACTGCTTTATGAGTTTACCTTCAGTTTAATTCAATTATGTTATTTCTATGCTTTGTTTAAGTTCCTAGTTGCGTGGTTTTTAAAGCTTTGTGAATGACTGAATAAAAAGAAAATGAACACCGCAAAGTCTTGTCGACTTGTGTTGTTGATGAATTAAAAAGAAAAAAGAAATTGGTATGCATTGCAATGATGGGTGCATCATGTACTGATAAGTTACACTTTTCGTCCATCTTACACAAATGCATTGTGCTGAGGGGTGTGTTGCACACGTATGCATTTTTCGCCTGTCCTTAGCGAAAATGCACTATGTCGAGGTAGTGTTGCACCAGTAGAAATACTGTGTGCCCGTCCTCCAGAAATGCATTGTGTTGAGGGGTGTGTTGCGCTGATACATGCGTTGTTGCCCGTCCTCTGCAAATATGCATTTGCGTTAATGGAGCCATTGTGTTAATCTTTAATCTTGCACCTATCTGAATAACATACAAAGATTAAATTTAATTCATTATTTTTATGTATAGAAGCTATTTCTTGATTCTTTGTACATGCTCAAATTTTGTATTGCGTTATTTGTAATTCTTTGTATACTTAGTTAATTTTAATACAACTGAGTAGCCATTCTTTCTGTATGCATTAGCCTCTTCTCTTATCATCCTTTGTCAATAATTGTGATGTTCTTTATCTTCTATTTTGCGTTATTAATTGTGTTGCCATGATGAGTTATATGCATACCCTTAGCAACATTTCACATACTTTGTATTTTCTGACTAACACTTAGATAATTTGTAGCAATAGCACTGCTTTACCTTTTATACTTCAAGACTCTACTCAAACCTTCTTTTCAAAATTTTGACTAAGTGTTTTGTCTATTCTGTCAAAAACAACGCAATGAGGACCTTGTACATCTCTAAATTTAGTGGTGTGGAAGGTCTTAGCAGATGCGATCAAATGAATGCGCTTATCCTTAGAAAATGCGTTCGCTATTGTCAAAAAAAAATGAACAATATAAAAAAAAATCATACAAACTCCAATGTCAGCGTAAAGGAAAAAAAATCTCAACCTGATAAGAGTTAAGACATGAAAAGAACCTGCTCGTAGTTGGATGTTCGCATGACAGCCGTTGGAGCAAGCCAAAACGAAGGTGGGTTTCCAAGAATGACGCAATATGAAAAGAAAAAAAAATGAGAGAGAAAAATAAGAATATAAGAGACAACTCCTCTGACCAGCAAAAGTAAAACTTAGCTTAAAATCAAGAGTTAAAGTTGAGATTGGCACACAACCGTAGTTGGATGTTCGCATGACATCCGTTAGAACAAGCCAAAACGAAGGGTGTAATCATGATCAACAGTCTCTACTAAAACAACGCAAATCAGACCACCGCATTCAAGTCGTACCAAGTTGTTTTTGCAAGAAGAGGTAAACATTCTTCTCAAAACAATAAGGGAATTTTTGAGTAGATACTTGTTGTATAAAAGAATAAAGTAGGGCATGTTTATGAATTATCAAGGATAGAAGAAAATTGCGTTGTCGAGTAATGTTGTCTAGGTGGAGCATTCGGAGGAACCAATTGACGCAAAGTTAGGATAAGAATTGAACAATATTACCTTAGTTGAAGATATGCTTGAGGACAATCATAAATCTAAATTTGGGGATATGATAACTTGTAGAAATACAAGTTATTTATACTGTTGTATTTAGATATTGGTGCTAAAAGAAAGAAAAGTTGCGTCGATGGTATATAAATTTGCTAAGAAATGCGAAAATTATAAAATGTCGTCAATACACCCACTAACACCATTGCGATTGTAGAATAGAATGTTTCAATTCTGTTTTGCAGGAAATCAGTCATCGCATGCGTTCATGGCTCAAAGATAAAATAAACAATGCATCTACGTTGCATTACGCCCATCAATCAAGAACGAAAAGATGATCAACGCAATGATGGGGCATGCAACAATCGATCTTGAGCTTATCAATCAACGCAACTTCAACTGCATGCGATATTCAAAAACAACACCGCATGCGAAGATCGATCGAAGATATGAAGAGCAACGCATTTGCGAATAGATCCTAAGCAAGCCTAAGCTAAAATTGTGGTGAAATAAAATTGTGTTGATAAAATAAACCTAAGCTAATATGATACATGATATAGGATACACGATTACATAGAGATGTACATATATTGATTCTAAGAGAGAGGCTAGTCTGAAGCAACTTGTAGAGTAGATCCGAGATAATCACGAGACAAGGCCGAGACGTGAGTCTCCGATTAGATAATCCTTCCAATCCTCGTGGCTGAAGCTCTGTGCGAAGGTTACTTTTACCAGGAAAGCAAGCCTGAGAGGGAAGCTTTCCTCTCCACCACTACCACATGCCGGCAAGCATAATCTCCGCTCGGGATCTATGTCAAGACGTTGACACTCTTTCCATATTTGTTTCTAATCTCTATTTCATCTTTTGTATTCATCTTCTCTAATCTTTCATTCACACCATGTATCGAATGCTTAATCTTAGCATTAAATGTTATGTTAATTGCCATTGTCATCTCTCTGTCTATTTTCGTACATCCATAATCCATTTTCTCCATGATGTTTTCTTAATCCCTTGGGTAAATAGCAAGAATTAAGTGAGTGAGTTAATTTGTGTTAAGGAAATAATTAGGTTTAGCTAAAGCATACTCGACGGCATCTTCACCTTTGAGAGTAGAAGTGAAGATGTTATTCCGCCTATCGAGAGAGGGTTGGAGAATGCGTTAACTAAAGTGAGAAGTATTTCAACAAATGGAAACAACCTTGCATTCATCATATTCATCCCTGTTTCGCCATAGAGATATGGAAATGCGGCGGATCACCAAGAGGTGTACGTCAAGGGAAAGCAGAACCTTAGTTGCATCTTTAACGCAATTGACAAACTTGCGATGTTTTACTATTTACTCTCTCTTTCTGCTCCATTCATAAAGCCTTGCCATCACATACACTGATTCTTTGCACAACTTCACAGTAAGTTCTCGACCTCAGTATCATGTATCATGTATCATATTAGCTTAGGTTTATTTTATCAACGCAATTTTATTTCACCGCAATTTATATTCTTGTATAAATAAACATTCTTAATTCATTGATAAAAACCGGTCGCATGTATGACAATAGTATCGCATTAACGAAAAAAATCCCTATGTTCGACCTCGGATTATTCTGAGAAACTTGCGTTGAAATTATACTTGGTTTCAGCGCAAGGAAACGTGTGACACGCACTACTCCATCGCATACTACGAGCATTTCATTAACAACGCATATACTTAACGTAGTATCCGATAAAAATGTCTTATCGCAATGAACTTGAGTGCATATTAGCACATCATCATCATAGTGCATGCATAATAAAAAGAACATACACAAATCCAAGTTACAAGTTTATGGCGCCGTTGTCGGGGATTGGTAACGGTTAATGTTGAATACTTTTGTGGTATTTTGCAGGACCGATCTCTTTGTATTGGCTGTTTATCGCAAAAAACAGTTTGATGGTTTATGAGTACTGGAATTGATCCAGAAATTCTAAGCTGACCCAGAGATTAGGTGTATTTTACATTAATGCCTTTTATTTACAACCCAATTTTACTTTTCTGCACAAACCAATTCTTATTCTTTATGTTAAACTGGTCGCATTTACCACATTAGTATTGCATTAACAACAACAATCCTCGTGTTCGACCTCAGGTCAATCTGAGAAACTTGCGTTGGAATTATACTTGGTTCCAATGCAAGAAAACTTGTGACACGCACTACATCATCGCATACTACGAAGCTTATCATCAATAATACATACATTTAGAATGTAGTATCGCAAAAATATCTTTATCGCAAAATAACTTGAGTGCATAGAGCATCATCAATTTCATTCATTTTTATAATAGATAAAGATAAATACAAATTTTGTCTATCAAGTTTCTGGCGCCGTTGCCAAGGACAAGAACTTGAATGATTCAATAGTGCAACATAAGCTATATTCAATAACATCATTTTATTATTACAAGTTTTTGGCGTCGTTGCTGGTGATTGGTAACAGTTAGTGTTGAATATTTTTGTGGTATTTTGTAATAGATCTCTGTTATATTGTCTGTTTATCACAGAGAGTAGGCTGATGGTTTATAAGTACTGGGACTGATCCAGAATTCGAAGCCGACTCAAAGATCGAGCATACTTTTCGCGCACGAGCACACCAGAACCGTATTCAGCGAAGGGGAAACATGAATAACAACGATAGGCCTGAGGGGAATCAAGGGGTTAATCGGCCAACGCAAGATCCAATTTTCCTAGCAGCTGACCACAATATCCCAATGAGGAACTATGCGGTGCCCAATTTGTATGACTTCTCACCTGGAATTTCAAGAACCATGGTTGAGGAGAATGCACGATTTGAGATAAAGCCGATCATGCGACAAATGATCCAAAATGTGGGACAATTCGGAGGTCTACAAGGAGAAGATCTGCATGCTTACTTGAATAACTTCGTAGAAATGTCCAACACATTCTCCATACCTGGTGTGACGCCTGAAGGAATTTGGCTATACCTCTTCCCGTATACACTGCGGGATAAAGCAAAGAGGTGGGCTCATTCACTAGAGCCAAATGAAATCAATTCATGGGACCAGTTGGTTGAGAGGTTTATGAAGAAATTTTTCCAGCCAGCCGTCAATGCAAGAAGATAGAGGGACGTGTTAAATTTTGAATAGATGGAAAATGAAAATTTGAGCACCGCCTGGGTGCGATTCAAACGGTTAGTGAAGAACTGTCCGCACATCGGGATTTCCGATTGCATTCTGATAGAAACTTTTATAATGGCTTGGATTGATCAACACAAGCAGTTGCTGACGCCTCCGTAGTAGAAGGGTTCATGGACAAGACTATACGAAAGCGAAGATCATCTTAGATCGCCTTTCTTGAAATACAAATGATTGGATGGATCACAGATATGGGGGAAGAGGCCCGAAACGAAGAAGAGCAGAAAGTACCATTGTACCAGTTGATACAATGACTACCCTGGCCGCCCAGATGGCTACAATAACCTCGCTCATCCAAACTATGGCTGTTAATCAAGGACATTTCTCTCAAAGTGCAGCACAAGCCAATGCACTGATGCAAGTGGCAGCATGCAAGTGGCAGCAGTAAGTTGCATCCAATGTGGAGAGGGGCACTCGGTGGAAGTCTGCTCGTTAAATCCACAATTCGTATACTCTATTCACAATGACCTGTTCAACAATACCTACAACCCTGGTTGGCGGAATCACCCCAACTTCAATTGGGGAGGGAATCACAACCAGGGGGGCCAAATGAATCATCAGAATAGTCATCCCGAGAATCGAGGTAATCCTCCGATTTTCAATTTTCAGAATCAAAGCCAAGGTAATTTTCAGAGTAGACAGCCATACGACCAATCGTCCTCATCTAACACCTCTTCTAGTACCTCATCTTTGGAAACACTACTAAAACTATATTGAGAAGAACGAGGCAATCATGCAATCGCAAGCTTCCTCCATTAGAAATTTGGAGGTGTAGGTTGCACAGCTTGCGAACGAGCTTAAGAATAGAGCGCCTGGTACGCTACCCAGCAGCTCGGAAGCACCTGGACCAAGTGGAAAAGAACAATGTCAAGTAGTGACATCGAGAAGTGGTAAGAAGACGGTCCACATGCCACCAGTACCGGAATCAGTAAAATAGCCAGAAGATTCAATGACCAATAATGACCACTCAATCACAAAAAACAGATCTACCAGTTCAGAAGCAACTACCTCTACAAGGAATGAATCTCAACAAGACATAATCGAAGTCACCGCAAACTCCAGCCTAAAAAACACAGTAAGTAGGGGACCTCAATGAATAGTTAAATGATCAGAAAGTACGGCGGGATCCTCCAACTTTCCCGTCTAGGCTAAAAAAGAAAGATGATAGTAAACAATTCAAGAGGTTGCTGGATGTTCTCCGATAGCTACATATCAATATCCCCTTAGTAGAAGCGCTGGAACAAATGTCGAGCTATATGAAATTCCTCAAGGACATAATCGCCATCAAGAGGAAGATCAGGGAAAATGAAATTGTCGCACTAACGTATGAATGTTGTGCGCTCTTCTAGAATAACATCCCCAAGAAAATGAAAGATCCAGGGAGTTTCACATTGCCATGCTCAATAGGGGGTAAAGAAGTCAGAAATGTGTTGTGTGACTTAGGGGCAAATATAAACCTGATGCTCTTGTCAATCTTCAAGAAGTTAAACATCGGCAACGCAAGACCCACCACAGTTACATTACGTTGGCTAACAGATCAATAATGCATCCAGAGGGCAAGATAGAAGACGTACTTGTGCAAGTGAATCAATTCATCTTTCCTGGTGACTTTATTATATTGGATTATGAAGCTGACATTGAGGTACCGATCATCTTGGGTCGCCCATTTCTTGCAACAGGGCGAGCACTGATTGACGTACAGAAAGGATAACGTAATAAGAGTCAATAATCAGCAAGTAAAGTTCAACGTTCTCAATGTGTTGAAATACCCAGGTGATTATATGGAAAACTGCTAGTATGTTGGAGAACTGCATGAAAACATTGGCACGAGTTTCGAGAAGTATCAGAGGAAGAAGACTTTGAGATTGGCGCAATGCTGGAGGAGAATTGCTCCGCAATACAAACTGAACTAGATTTTGAAATAATAAAGTTATTTGAACGAGCAACGCAGTAAACTAAGCCATCCATGGAAGAACCACCCATGTTGGAGTTGAAGGTGTTACCAGTGCACCTCAAATATGTTTATTTAGGAGGCAATAACACTCTACCAGTTATAATCTCTGCCTCACTGAGCAAAGAAAAGAAGGAAGCACTTATTCAGTTCCTTAAGAAATATGAAAAAGACTTGGGATGGACCTTAGAGAACATTCGAGGGATCAGTCCCTCGTATTGCATGCACAAGATCCGTCTTGAAGAGGGAAAAACAGGATCAGTAGAGAGACAGCTTCGTCTGAACCCTGGGTAAGCCCAGTGCAATGCGTTCCAAAGAAAGGGAACATGACAGTCGTCACCAACAGCAAAAATGAATTAATTCCTACCAGAATAACCACGGGATGGAGAATATGCATGGATACCGCAAGTTAAACTTGGCCACAAAGAAGGACCATTTTCCACTCCCGTTTATTGATCAAATGCTAGTTAAGCTTGTGGGGAATGAATTCTTTTGCTTTCTTGACGGCTATTCAGGGTATAACCTAATCGCGATGGCGCCGGAAGATCAGAACAAAACAACTTTCAAATGCCCCTTTGGCACATTTACATTCCGTCGCATGCCATATGGACTCTGTAACACACCAGGCACCTTCCAAAGGTGTATGATGGCCATATTTTCAGATTTTCTAGAGGAGTCAGTCGAGGTTTTCATGGATGACTTTTCGGTTTTTGGCAACACCTATGACTCTTGTTTATCAAATTTGGAAAAACTTTTGAAGAGATGCGTTGAAACAAATTTGGTTCTGAACTGGGAGAAATGCCATTTTATGGTAGAAGAAGGAATAGTGCTAGGTCACAAGATATCAAAGGCAGGGTTGGAAGTTGATCAAGCAAAAATTGACATAATATCTAAGTTACCACCACCAGTCAATATGACAACACTTAGGAGTTTTCTGGGACATGCGGGGTTCTATCGAAGATTCATCCACAACTTTTCTTAGATTGCAAGACCCCTAAGTGCGCTCCTCGAGATTGACGGTGAATATGATTTTAATGACGCATGCGCGGAAGCGTTTGACACGCTGAAAAATGCGCTCATCATCGCACCTATTCTGGTTGTGCCCGATTGGACACAACCGTTTGCGTTGATGTGTGACGCCAGTGGATATGCAGTGGGCGCAGTCTTGAGTCGGTGCAAAGACGAGAGTTTGCATCTTATCTATTATGCCAGCTAGACGCTGAATGATTCACAAGAAAATTATACAACCACAGAGAAAAAAAATGCTCGCAATGGTGTTTGCCTTGGAGAAATTTCGATAGTACCTAATTGAATCAAATGAAGTGGTGTATATTGATCATTCTGCGATCAAATACCTCATGACGAAAGAGGATGCAAAACAATATGATAAGATGAGTATTAATCCTGTAAGAATTTGACCTAGAGATCAAAGATCAGAAGGGCACTGAGAACCAAGTCGCATATCATTTTTCACGATTAAAAAATTGTGAGGTTCAGAAGAAAGAGAAAAAAATTGAAGAGAGATTCCCTGACGAGCAACTTATGACGGTATGCATTAATGTCCCATGGTATGTGGATATTGTGAACTTCATAGTTTATGGCCAAGTACCAGAAGACTATTCATACCAACAGAAGAAGAAGTTGAGGTACGAAGTCAAGTTTTATTTTTGGGATGACCCATTCTTGTATCGACTCGGACCTTATCATATTCTGTGTCGATGTGTTCCTGAGCACGAGACCAAGCACATTTTAAAACTTTGTCATGAGTCCCTTTATGGAGGACATTTTGGGGGGCAGCGGACCACCGCAAAAGTCCTACAGAGCGGCGACTTTCGGCCAACGGTATTCAAGGATGCCCATGCTCATGTTGTGCAATGCGATAGATGCCAGGGAACAGGGAACATGTCCAGACAGGATGAAATGCTTTTGACTTCGATCTTAGAAATTGAATTGTTTGATGTATGGGGAATCAACTTCATGGCCCATTTCCGCCTGCAGAGGTTCATCAATATATTTTGGTTACGGTTGATTATGTTTCAAAGTGGGTTGAGGCCATCGCATGCGCTAAAAATGATGCGGCCACGGTAGCGAAATTTCTCAAGAAAAATATTTTCACACGATATGGAACACCTCATGCCTTAATTAGCAATGAAGGCACACATTTCATCAACCGCATCATCACCAACATGTTGATCAAATTTAATGTCAGCCAGAGAGTTGCAACTGCATATCACCCACAAACTAATGGGCAGGCAAAAATCTCCAACAGAGAAATCAAGACCATCTTGGAGAAGGTAGTCAGTACCTCCAGGAAAGATTGGTCACCCAAGCTTGACGAAGCACTATGGGCATACAAGACTGCCTTTAAAACTTCAATCGGTATGTCCCCATATGCCTTAGTCTTCGGAAAAGCTTGCCATCTGCCTCTAGAGTTGGAACACAAAGCAATGTGGGTGAGTAAAAAGCTGAATTTTGATCTGTCAAGTGCGGGGGAAGTCCAAAAGTTGCAGCTGAACTAGCTAGTCGAGTGGGGAATGAATGCCTATGAAAATGCCAAGCTTTATAAAGAGTGAACCAAGAAGTGGCATGACGACCGCATAAGCAAGAGGACATTCTTCGTGGGTCAACAGGTACCTTTTATTTAATGCACATTTGTGATTGTTTCTAGGAAAGTTGAAGTCACGCTGGTCTGGGCCATTCCGCATCAAGACTATCTTTCCCCATGGCATAGTGGAGCTAACCACCGAGGATGGAAATAGTGCAATCAAAGTAAATGGTCAAAGAATTAAGCCCTACTATGGGGGCAATGTGGAATGACGCATGGAGACCATCGACTTAAGCAAGCAGGATTGACCGCTTGCAAGGATGCTATTGTGATAACCTTGAAGAACCTCTTTCAATCAGCATCCCTACATCTATCTTTATCGCTTTCTTTAATACTTTCTTTACTGCTTTCGTACATTAGTTTATTGCTTTGTTATTGTGTTATTCAATTCAGTTTATCGCTTTCTTAAATTAGTCTTTACTGCTTACTTGAATTTACTTGTATTTCAATTCCAGCTTGCGTTAGTTTAATTTTATGCCTAGTAGAATGTATTTCCATTTTAGCCTTAGTTTGCATTGAACTTAATTTCTGTGAATGAATATTAAAAAGAAAATGAACACCACAACGTCTTATCAACTTGGTTTTGGGGATAAGCGTTGTGATGTTGATGAAATTAAAAAAAATAAAATAAACTTTTATAACGTCCGGTATGCATTGTGATGATGGGTGTATCTTGCGCTAATAAGATACACTTTTCGCCCGTCTTCCACAAATGCATTGCGTTGAGGGGTGTGTTGCGCGCGTATCTACACTGTGCCCGTCCTCAGTAGAAACGCACTATGTCGAAGGTAGTGTTGCGCTGGTAGAAATACCATGTGCCCGTCCTCCAGAAATACATTGTGTTAAGGGGTGTGTTGTGCTAATGCATACGTTGTGCCCGTCCTCCGCAAATATGCATTTGCGGTAACGGATGCATTGCGTTAATAATTAATATTGCACCCGTCTGATTAAAGAAAAAATAAAATAAAATGATAAAATTTTTGCGAGAGAGGAGTTGAATCGTTTCATCTTCCAAGGAAATTATGACTTAGCAGATGAAAGGACGTCCTTTCATTTAAATCATAATGGGAGGAGCACGACAGCAGGCTTTTTGAGAATACCGAAGCCTGCCACGTAGAGATTTCGTTGGGCCTATCAAGGCCCAACCTATAAATCTCACCCCTTTCAACTGAGGAGCTCATTTGCATTCCTCGCAAAAGAAACCCTAAGCAATTCTCTGCATACTCATTCCCCTGCCGATTTCCTTCCTCAAACAAAAAAAAATCTTAAATCTTTCACTCGGCAAAGCAAATGGCCGGACAATCTTCACACTCATCTTCCCTACCATCATCCCCTTCCCAAGCACTCGTCACCGCATGGGAGGCGACATTCCTCATTGCTAGCACTGCCTCACTGCCCAGCCCAAGTCTTCCCTAAGAATCGCTGGAAAACCTTGGCAAAAGACCTTTGTAGCAAAACCACTCACCATCCGAGAGGGGCTAAGCATGGAGAGTGCCCATGCCACCAGAACTAAGGTGGTACTCCCAGTACCGTGGACAGAAAGCGAACTGAGGCGAAGGGACGAAAGAGGTATTTGGCAGAATTTTGAGTAATATGGAAAGGGGGGGGGGGCTACCGGAAGCTGGAGTTGTAAACCAGCCCCTACCTTCAGAGGAGGAAATGGTGGAAGCTTCGTGGACAATGGCCCTGACCACTATGGATCCTAAGGAGACTATTCCAACAGACTCTAATGAGGGACCCATCAGGGCCATTTTGGAGGTTATAGGGGCGAAGAAGCAGCCAGTGATGGTTGAAGGGAAGAAGAAGAGAAGAAGTAAAGAAAAACAGTTGGGAGGAGATGAAGCTACCCGGTTGAAGAAGGAGAAGAGAAAAAAGGAGGAGAGTGAAAAGAAACAATGCAGGCGAGAAGAGAAGCGCTTGAAGAAGGAGTAGAAAAGGAAGAGGGCGAAAAGCCCAAATTTTGACGGAGAATCAACCATCGCAAGGGTGGAAAAGGGAATGTCAATGTAAGCCAAAGCATCAGCGCAACTACAAGTTTCATCACTGCATATCATAATGGTTGCGACTGAAGATAGAGAAGATCCTGACATCAACCCTCTTATGCGGCGTCACAAGGAGAATGCACCGCAAGGGTCAACAAGTGACCCACTATTCTTTCAACGCATAGTAGAAGAAGAGGAGAGAAGAAAAAGAAAAGTAGGGGAGAAGAAAGAAAAGTTGTCATGTGCGCGCCAAATCATCGCAACAGGCGATTTAGCGAGAAAACTTCACGATGAAACGGTCCACCGTGACAACGCAAGGGCGGCAGAAGAAGAAATAAGAAGGCTTGAGGAAAAGCAACGCATATTACTTGCGTCAAAGCAGTTTGAGAGAAAGATGAGAGAAGAAGAAGAAAAAGAAAAGAAGGAGAAAGAGGAGAAGGAAAGACGCTGCAAGGCCAATGTGCAACACGTCAGAGAAAATAAGAGAAAGGAAGGGGGGAATGGAAAAGGGAAAAAGAAGAGCAACGCAATGAAAGGGAACGCAAACAAAGACAAAAATCCCGCCTTGCGTCTGCTCAAGACAAGGGCAAAGCTAAAGTTGTGAGCAACGAGCTTGCATCGACCAGGAGACGCCCATCAACAAAGAAAGAAAAATGATGATATGATGATGGAAATGGGTTTCTTCCCTGCGTCAACACCACTACCAGATTTGATCATGAGTGTTGTGTTGGAACATGGGTGGGAAATTTTCTGCCAATGTGCCTCTATTGTTATTCCTGCGGCAGTGAGGGCCTTTTATCGTGGCCAGCTCCATGACACAGAAGATGCAGTGATCATTGAAGGGTGGGTAGTGCCATTAAGCGCAAAGGACATCAATGAGCTCTACAAGTTGAAAAACCTCCCAGAAGCACCGGGTAACAAGATAATTGATGATCCTGAAGAAGAGCACATGGAGGATGCGGTGAAGGTATTAACACTACCGAGCACCAAGTGGTCGGTATCATTAACAGACATTAAGACCCTCGCCTCCAACAAGCTACTCCCAGAGGCACAACTTTGGGTGTATTTGGTGAAATGGCGACTCATCCCAACGACGCATGACAAAACAATTTCAAGGGATCGAGTGATGGCCGCATACTGTATAGTGTGCGGCATTTTGATTGATGTAGGCCAACTTATTGCAAAGCAGATTCGAGGTTTTGTTGGCCGTGTGAGAGGCTAATACTTATTCCCGTGGATGATTTCAAGTTTGTGCCTCTCTGTGGGCGTAGGCATTAACGAAGAGCCCATGCCTAAAGTTCAAGGCATCATCCACATGAAGATCCTGAGAATGCTTCTCAAGCATTCCCCACATTGCTCTGAGCTTCCAACCAAAAGGCCCCTCATTGATCTCAATGCGCCGCAACCACCCAAGCCCAAGAACCAGCACTGCAATGTTAAAGGAAAGGAGATAGTCCAAGAACAATCACCGCAAAAACAAACCCAAGTACCCTTGAACCCTTTGCCTTTAATCATTCACCCACCGACCCCTCCAATAGAACCCCTTTCCCCTCTTCCCGAACACTTCACAAACCTCCTCCTTGCTCCAGATTCCAAAACCAAATCTCCAGCAGCGTCCCCTCACCATCCATCTCCACCTCACTTTTCACCACCATCGCCGCATTTCAGGAATTTTGGACAGGATTGATTGCGTAACAGAAGGAATATTCACTCCACCATTTCAGGAATTGCCATAACAATAAAGTGGGGACAATAAGTCCGAGAGTCAAGCTCGCCTATAAATAGCTTCTGAAATTTCATTGAAAAATATGCTTGAATACATAGAGACTTGATATATTGATCTGAGAGAGAGACTAGTTGAGCGACTAATCAGAGTAGATCCGGGAAGAATTAAGAGATAAGGCTGAGAGATGAGTCTTCAGGCAAAGAATCCTTTCGATCCTTGCCGTTGAAGCTCTGTACGAAGGTCACTTCTACCAGAAGAGCGAGCCTGAGATGGAAGCTCTTCTCTTCATTCATTTCACATGCCGACAAGCAAAACCCCCGTCGAGATCTGTGTCAAGACATTGACACTCTTCTGTATTTGTTTCTATCTCTTTATCATCACTTGTATTCATCTTCTTTAGTCTTTCATTCCCACCATATATCAGACGCTTTATCTTAGTATTAATTGTTATGCTCATTTCCATCTCCATCTCTCTGTCTATTTCTGTTCATCCATAATTCACTTTCTCCATGACGTTTTCTTAATCCCTTGGATACTTAGCAATAATTAAGCAAGTCAATTAATTGGGTTAAGGAAATAATTAAGTTTAGTCAACGCATGCTCAACGGCATCTTCACCTGTGAGAGCATAAGTGAAGATGTCATTTTGCCTATCGGGAGAGGGTTGGAAGAATACGTTAACTAAAGCGAGAAGTACTTCCAGAGATGGAAGCAACCTTCCATTCATCACGTTCATCCATGTTTCACCATAGAGATATGGGAACACGGCCGATCATTGAGAGGTGTACGCCAAGGGAAAGCCGAACCTTAGTTATATTTTTAACGCAATTAACAAACTTACGATGTTTTTATTAAATATCCCTTTGATTACTTGTAGAAATACAAGTTATTTATGCCACCTTATCTAGATATTGCAGCCAAAAGATTAATGAATATGCACCGATTGTATGAAAATCAGCTTAGAATTTCAATAATTATAAATGTTTGCAATTACACCCACTAACACCATAAAGATGGAAAAAGGTCGAATTTTACTCTGTTTTGCAGGAGACCAAGTCACCGCTTGCGCTCCAAGCTCATGAGAAACTGATCAACGCATCTCTGTCACACTGCGCTCGTCAATCAACAATGAAGAGACGATTACTGCAATGATGGCGCAATGCGACAGTCGGTCCAGAGCTGTGTTTCAACCGCATGCGGTGATAACAACAACACCACATGCGAACCCATGATCGAAAGATGCAACTAAGCAACACAAAAGCGGAGAATTGAGACACGTGTACAACTAACGATTGTGCAGAATTGACGGTCTGATTGCATAACAGAAGGAATAATATCCCTCCATCTTCGGAATTACCATAACGATCAAGTGGGGACCACAAGGTTGGAGTCAAA